>NW_010248131.1:62517-83347 GCF_000690775.1 Eurypyga helias | reverse complement strand
AGGAATTGTGGAGTGATCAAATAAATCCGTGACTTTGGGTGAGGATCCCCACTGACGTGTATGTACCACTAACACAAGCAGTCAAATATGTGACAGCAACAGCATATTAAGCAGGAGTGACTAGGAGTGAAAAACAACTGATTCTTCCTTATTCTTTTTCTCAAACAGCAGAAACAATATTTCAAGTACATATTCAGATTTATACAATATGTCACACAATTTTTCATTACCATTCCTGAAGGACCTAGCATGTGGTATTTTTTTCCTAATGTTTGTGCCAATTATTTGTATTTATTCTAATGGCTGGTTTTGAGTCATATTAGTGTTTTATTAGATAAAAAGGGAAATATACTGGAGCTATACTGGAGAAATATAAGACTGAAGAATCTTTGAAGGAAAACTCTCTCAGGCTTTAAAAGGATGTTTAGGTTGAACCCTGTATTTGTGATTATCATAGTTATGTCTCAGAAATAGAAAGTTTTTAAGTAAAACCACCATGGAATTACATTAAGTATCAATTTGATGCGATTTTCAGATGGTCATTTCTGCAGGGGAACACAATAACTGCTCAGTTGATTACAGCAGCACTAAGCAGATCAGGAAGTAAAAGTATATAGCTGAAACATAATTTTCTGTTGGAAAGATATAATTATCTCTCCCAAATCTGGCCAGTGACTAGGTACTAATATTGCTAATTTTGTGAATGTGCCTGGAGTTATTTGAAAAATGATGAAGTCATTCATTTCCCATCTCATACAGAATATGACATTTCCAGCAGCACAGCACAAAGTGACTGATGATTACTTACTAAATAGAAATATTCCCCCATGCTGAATCTCCAGTGTTGCTTCCCATCGTTTCCACAATTAATCCTCGGGACAACCACCTGAACTTCCTTATTAAAGAGAAAGGTACTTGGGCTGATTGTAAATCAGAAGTTAAAAAGAAGTTAAAAGGTGTCACAAACAATAGTCTTCTCTCTCAACTTCCATTCTGGCTATCAAGGGACCAGGAAAATCTAAAATAGCTTTAACTGGGGTCACGGGTCACTATAGCAGTGACCGTACCAGTAGGAATGGAAGATTTATAAAGACTGTCCTGATATTTTAAAACTAAATTTTCTATACTGACATATTGCTATAAAAGAGAGGCTTTAGTAAAGGCATAGCAAGATGTTGAAAACTGTTGCAGGTAATAGGAACCCAAACACACTAAACCAGAAAAAGGCTTGGAAATAGAAAAAAAAGCCCTCTCTTCTCCCTCATATGTTTTGTTTCTTACAGTGACTCATATTCTGATTTTTTTTCTTAAACCACAAAAAATAGGGAATATAAGTCACTTTCTTTGAATAGTTCAGCTCATCATGAAGTCTGACGTTGTTGACTCCCAGAGCTTGAGCTCTTAAGGTTATAACTGGTTCCTGATGAGCTGTACCCAGCAATGCAACCATAACTCCCTTTCTTAATTTTCTTATTATTTTGATACTGTCCCTTACAACATGATAGAAGTAAACACACTGAATTTTAAGGGACAATCCACTAGAGATGACAATGTCAGCAGTATGTCGTATACTTTTTAATGATTTTTGCACATTGAACATGCACAGAGCGCTAAGCTGGGGAAAAAAATGATCTTATTTTTCCTTATCTTTTTTGACAGACAGTGATGGTAAAGGTATTGTAAAAAGGTGTTACAGAAGTGCTTCATGACAGATAATTTCTTTTAAAAATACAGATGTGGGAAGTCTGGAATTTCAGAACTCCCAAGGTTTGATGCTCCAGGGAGTTTTACTTTCCTGAATTGGAAACTTCTGTGGATGTCATCTCAAGAAAGGGCATTCAAGGTCTCTACACTTTCCTTGTCAAAGGATATGAAGCCTTGGTTTTGCTGACAGGAAACAGGAACCCAAAGCTTTAGGGTTTCCTAGTATCAGAATTTCCTGGGGGAATTCAAAGTGTGTCCATATCCCTCACTCCAAATAGAGTCAGAGACATTTGCTGATCCACCTCCCACACACTTACGTGTGTATCTGAACAATCACAAAATATTGCTGTTTGGCTTTATTGAGAAGGGGAGGGGGAAAGAGAGAGAGTTGTTTAGAGTTTTACTGGGTTAAGGGGGAAGGAGGAATGTCTCTTGCCAGTCCTTAGCTACCCATCTGCATACCAAAGACATCTAAAAGGCACGTGCCCTGTATTTTCCAAAGAGCCAATGTGTTTAGGTGTCTTTGGGGGTCACTCTTTAAATACTTCAGTTTCTATTAGTCTACCTCTTGTGCTTTGAATTCTTTTTTTCAGGCTGCTTTGTAGACCAATAACAACATAAACCAGCAAAGACAGTTATGACTGTCTTGGATCCATTTACTTCTGCACATCATTTTTCTAATTTCTTATTGCTTTATTTGCAGAAAGAATTTAGGAAGCTTGAACTGAGATCTCTCCATCCTTGATTATGGTAAAATTATGTTCTTGTTTTCCTTAAACCCTCTGTGGCTAAATAAGTAGATATCATTTTAATGAATACTTAGAGAAGTTCTGCTTCTCTAAGAGATTCTTTCAGTCAGATTTTCTTCCTTCCTTTTCTATGGATTATTCTGCAATATCCTCATGGTGACAGGAAAATAATTATGTATTGCACTGGCATGTAATCAGTATGGTGTTTCTCCAGCAATATATTGTATCAAATCATCAACATAGTAGCATTACAGCAGTATCACTTTGACAATGATTTAAACTAGCATATCATCAGTGCTACTGTACATCACTTCAGAGATAGAGTATGTTAATGCATCGTCAGATTGATGTCGCTGTAACAAGAAGCATTAGCATAATGCAGGGGTGATGTAAGTACAATAGGTAAGCTTTCTGCTGCTCCTGTAATGTTAAGTATTAGCATAATGCAGAGATGATGTAAGTATGGCAAGTCCATTTTTCCTCAATCATTTTGCCAATTAATTTATCTGTGGAAATTCCATATGCATTCATTTTACACATGAAGGTCAGATTGTGCTACTCCGGTGCTTATAACTAATTAAATTAGGACAATCAAGCCTGATATTTGCATTGCTTAAGTGAATGGAAATTTTGCTGTTGACTTAAAAGAAACGATAAAATTTGAGTTAAGAAACACTGTCTTGTTCATTAAAAGAAACTTTGATGCTGAGAGAAAGTCTAACCTAATACATAAGCTGGAAATTCAGTCAGATGCCATTGGCTTGTAGTGGTTTTTCTATATTATTACTGTGTTTATGATTTAATGCAACAGCAAACTGAGTGTTTTTGTGTGAATTGCATCTAAGAAGTCTTTCTTTCATATTGTGTCTGTTTTCTCTGTGTTGATTAAAAACTTTGTGTTGTGAATTTTTTATCTCTAGCATAAATAAAATACCTAGCACATCAGAATTGCAAACTAGGTTCTATAGCCTTCCAAATAATACTTGATTAATCTTTAATAAAGACTTAATAAAAGGATGTGGAGTAGGAAAAAAAATCGTTGTTTGTATGTTTTCGGGTTTTTTTTCTCTTTACAGAAGAAAAATATTACAAAGTATTCTTTTAAACTCATCTCAGTAATTTTGCCTTTTACAGCAGCAAAGTTGTTTGTACAGTAATGAGATGGAGGATTATTCAGTTGAAGAAGGTAGATGACACATACACTCAAAAATATCTTTTGGATTCTTATGGAGAAAAACATCCTTACCTCATGCTTCTTAGAAAGGGCTACAGAAATGCTGCTTCTGCTGAAAGCTATAGTAGAAGAGAGGAACTGAATTAACAGACTACTATGATTCTGCCAGCAGTCCAAAAGAATGTATGTCCAGGGGTTGAGGGGATGGGACTGAAAGAAATAAGCCTAAAATGGAGAGGGGAAAAAGGCATCTAAGGAGACTGATGTTTTGACTATCAATAATTGTTTATAACTGTCCTACAACCCAGTTCAGATCCCTGAAAAACCTTGACCCCCTTGATCTCCTTATTGGTCAGGTAGGAGCCAGGGGCACTTGGCAGGACAGAAAGTTTCTGGGTTTATTCCTAGCCTGAACACATTGTTGTTGGTTGCATGTTCCTCTCCTTGTGCTGGAAAAGTCATGACCCATGTCCTCTTCTCACAGTGATGGCTGAGACCAATTGGGCTCTGAGACTGTTACTTAGCTTGAAATGTAAGGCAGCAACACAAAGTGACACTGTGGTGATTTTGAGTAAAGGTGTTAACAAAACTATCCCTCAAATTTTTTTAGAGTAAAATAAGGATGGCTGGATTTCCAAGTGCTTTTTTTTTTTTTTTTGAGTCATTCAAACCTGTGTCAAACCTGCATATTCTTTACACCATAGTTCACTGCATTACACAACATCTCCAGAAAATAATTTAGTTTCTGCTTAAGCCCTTCATGCTAAGATTTAATATTTGACTTTTATAAAAGAGCTTAAGCAACTTAAACCCTTTCATGTATCATGAGGTAACTCAATGACAGAGATACCCTGGAGAGGTACTGGTACTTTTACAAGGCAGGGGACTGTGTTGAACAGAGACATATCTTTGTTCCTAAGTAGCATATTTCCATACTGCCTTAAAAAGTCCTTCCAGACAACCACACTCAGAGTTCCACACTTCACATTTTAGATCTTGCACTGCAGCAATGTGTTGTTAGAATCCTGTTGCCTAATGTCATTAAGGTTTGGTTAAATTAGAAACATTAGATGCATCAGTCCATACTCAGATATCTATGGTTATAATTCACAGAAATCTAGACATGGGCTTGTGTGACTTCAGCACCTTTGTAAAGGTTATTCTTTATTGAAATGATAGCAGAAAATTTTAATTGCCTATATCTGACCTACCAGTATACAGGACTAAGGTATTTTTCCATGGTTCATAAGGATTTTGCTGAGCATGGAAAAACTTCCTGCCTACTCCTGTTCCACTGGCAAGATGAAAGTCCCCTGTACCTTTTTTCTTGCTGCTTTGAGATTTAGGATGTGAGAACATATTGAATGGAAAGGAATTGCAGGGCAAAGACAGGTAGGGCAGAGGTGCCTGATAAACGTGATTTATAACAAGCCTCTGTGACTCAGCACATCAGCTTGTTATGTGATAAATATTACACATGTAGCCCAGTATATTCACCCTCCTCTAGCTGTTCAGAAAATGAATTTTAGAGCAACTTTTCAACAGGCTGGTAGCAGGTCTGCACTGGAAATCAGTTCCCAAGAATCCATTAACATTCCAAGTCACTGAGCAGCAGGGCAATTCTCAGCCTCTCCGTGAAACACATCACCAGTGATTTAATGTTAACACTAAGAGGCTTTGTTGTGGCTAAGCAGCTCCATGAGTGCTGTGTCACCTACCTCACTGCCCCCAAATGATTTAAACAAGGCTTTGCCTGGTCCATAAACAAGCAGGCCTGCTTGTAATTTGACCTGCTAAATGATTATGCTCAGCCTTCTGTTTTCTCTGCAGGCAAGCAAGCTGCAGGATTTAACATTTTACCTCTTGCTCATCCAGCCTTCTCTCCTGACTCTGACCAGACTTGACTCAAATGCCTGGCTCCTGTGGCTATAACAGCGAGATGACAGTAGCATTTACATTTGAAAAGCAGAATTGGCAATCTGAGCTCATGGGAGACTCCACGGGCATGCAGAGTAGTGATACTGCCACACCCCGCGTGGGTCGTATTCATTACCAGTTTTTTTCTCTTTTGCTGCAACACTGCAAGAGTTTTGAAAATGATGAAACAATCTCCTATTCCTTGCAGATACAGGGCCTTTAGAATATCTTTCAGGAAGATGATGAGGCAGTAAGTATCAGCTTTCTATTCTTTCCATCACAGACTATGGGAAAAACTAGAATAACCAATTAATACTAACAGAGGTTAGCAGCACCCAAGTCAAATGACAGGTCTGAGCAGCCTTTGACTAAACAAGGTCTGTATTAGTGGGTGTTCATCCTCTTCACTCAAGTTGTTCAAAGCTGGTACTCAGTTTCTCAGAGCACAAAGGCTCAAGAAGACTTGTATTGCAGCCTGACAAGCACCATATTCTTCTCTAACAGAAAGAGAGTGGGTGGTGTTATGAGAAGAGCAAGTGTTACACAGATGCCTATTATACTGGGCATTAAACCCTGGTGATCAGAAGCTGCCCACCTAAAGGGAGTAGCTCAGCTTTCTTTAGGAATGATATAAGTTTTAATCAATGTTATTATAAAAAAAGCTTGATAGTGTATCCTAAGATAGGTGAATTATAAGCTGTTTTAAAACAAATGACATTCAGAGAACTGACCATTCCTTCCAGACATTAGCTGGGAGAACTGCCATCACTCCACCATCAGCAGACCTATCATGTGGGTCACTGTGCAGACTCACCTCACTCCTAAACTGTGGTCCGCTCCTCTAGCAACACTCCCACAGAGACTGCTGGGTCACCCTAATGCCAGACAGTCAGTAAATATTCTCAAATACACCATCCGTTCGGCTCTTAATCTACCATATGCATGTACATGAGGCCAACTGTGTGTGGGAAAAAAAAAAAAATGGTGGAGTGGTAATATAGGTGTCTCTTGCAATTCATTTGTTATGTTGTTCCAAAGTATGACTCTTAGATAATGCTGTACCCTGTGACTGTACAGTGAGGTCAGATTTGGGTCTTTTCAAGTTTTTTTGCTCTGGATGGCATGTTTTCATGTACTCAGGTTATTTGATGGGTTCCCACATTTTAGAAGCTGATTTAAGCAATGAGAATTCTTGCAGTACAAAACCTGAACCTGATGCTGTGGATAAATCAGGTGTGAATGCTTTGAAGGGAGATATCCAGTCATGGCCTAAAGATGTCTCATGAAGGAAATTCACCACACTTGCTATGCTGCTCCTATGGTTAAGTTTATTATTGACAAAAAGTGAGATTATTGTTCCAGCATCAGCTTTCACATATTAATCATAGAAATTACTTTGTCTGTTAGAATAAACTTGTATTTTCCTACATACACAATTAGAGAATGTTTGATTCATTTTATGTTCTTTTCAATAAATTGATTCACTTGAGCTCCTGAAATGTCTTACTATGATGAATATTATTCTTCTAAAAACTACCTGACATCAGAGAGAAAATCTATGTATACATTTTTTTAATATATAGAAAATATTTAAATATGTATCACCAGAGATGGGAAGACAACGGGTAGCAGAAGGTCAAATACATAGTCCTATTCTATTTCTTTCTGTTCTACATTGTGATTAGTAATGTTAAGTAGCTTGCATAGGATCCCTGTCCTTTCTACTTTCTATGGCATTACTCCATCTTGTCTGAAAGAAACCCATTGATCAATGCATCCAAAATTCCTCTTGCCAGCTCATAACAACAACAGAGGATGCCTTGACAGGCAGCATCAGAATGCTCTTCTTTCCAGTTAGCATTTCCAGACAAATTTTAGGTAGAGGAAGGAAGAAGCAGTAAGCAAACATGGTTGAGATTTCATTAAAATTACTCGTAAGCATGTTTTAGGCTTGAAATACAGTATGTCTGCTCTCATTTAAAATGGAAAGTATAGATTTGATTCTTCCGTTACTTTCTAATAATCCTATAGGGCTTTGTAGGAACAGGTTGTTTCCACACTCTTCATTTATTAAGGATGTTCCTCTGTGTCTGTTTTGATTAATAAAGCTCACAGTGACAAGAAAGGCTGCTGTGACACAAAAGTGGTGACAGGGGAATTCTTAAACAACCTCTGTCATACACCTAATTTTTTTGTTGTCATTGTCTGTCTTCTGCCATTTTCAGCCAATCTTCTGTAGCTAACTTACTCAATGAAAGAGTGCATCTTAATTTGCCAAAAGCAATTAAAATAGTTCATCACACTGGAAAATGAATGCAGCCTGTGTACAACTGTAGTACATCCTGTAGGTGAGGAGATTCTATTATCCCTTCAATTACAATTTTGAGTTGTGTGTATTAACTGAATTGTGTGTATTAACTGAAGTGTATTCAAAGAAATTTACAGAGCCTTTACAAATTTAATGTGCAGACTACTTGAACTTCTGACTAACATTACTTATGTTCCCCACCTGACGGCATCAGGCAAATGAACAATAAAATTCCAGCTGGTGAACTCTGGAGCTTTATGAAGCATGGTACTTTTGTTTTCTATTTGACTTCCTTTGGTTGTGGTGGAATATTGGGTTTTGTTGGCATTTATATTTTTGCTTTGCTGACTCACCACCATAACTATGGTAAGACCATTGACATTCCCTCTGGCCTGCAGCCCACATTTACAGAACCTCGTAAGAACTCCATTGCTGATGGTAGAAGATGAACTAGTTAGTAAATAAAACTCTGATCCAACAAATTCTTGAGCAAAAGCATACATTCCAATACCTGACATACCTCAGAATATGCTTAAATTAATCGGTAATTTAATCAGAGAATTCAAGTAATATGTAGAAAACTGTGGACTGTCATCAACTCTGATAGGCCCAGTACTATAGAAATAGGAGTTCATACTTGAACAGGAAGAAGACACAGGTCTTTCTAGATTATTCTTGGTCTCTCTCAGGTCACTCCTTCTCATTTGCTTATCAATAAATAGAATTTGTATGTTCCAGTTCTTAGGCTGAGTTGCTGGTCACCTCACACCGTTAACAGATTTTTTGTAGCAGATCAAATACCTACATTATTAGGTAGATCAGATGCCTACATTACTTCCCTCCAGAAACTGGTGAACAGCTATGGATAAAATGATTGAACAGACCCAAACAATGTTTATTTTACTGCTAGAATTAAAGCAATTAGATAAAATAGAGAACCGTTATGTGTATACTGTAGACATCCCCAGATCTACCACCCCCTGACTGGAACCTGTGGAGATTAAAAACCATCAGCAGGCCTCCGTGTGCTAATCTGGTTCCTTGTTCAGTCCTACTCCCTCTCTTTAAAAATTGTAACATCTTCTTTGGACTACTAATTTTCTATGTATGGCATTCGTTCTATAGCAAGCATGCCAAATATTTGTTGACACACAAATGCTCTATTGTTTGGCCTATTTTTTTTTGGTTTCTTTTTCCCTAATGGTCATATTAAACAATGTTTAGTTTGTCTACCAAATAAGTACAAGTCTAAACCTAATTCTGGATTTTTCTTTTTTTTGCTCTTTCATAGGGAAAATAGAAATAATTTCCTGATACTCTTTTATTATTCATTTATATCTATTTAGTCTAAGCAATAATTCAAACACAAGACTAAGATAATAGAAAACACCACACTGGCTTTAATCTCTGTTTATTTAATCCTAAGAACTAGTTCCAGATCTATGAAAAAGCAGAATTTCATAGGAAATGATTCTGGGATAATTTTTGCACATTATCTTTTCTTATTCTGATCTTCAAGAATTTTATATTTTTAAGATTTTGATCTTAAACTGATAGTTTTATCATTAAAGCACAATTATTTAAAATTAATAATACCCCTGTCTTTTGTAGGAGACTGAGGGAATAGGTATACTGAAATCTAAGTAAATACCACAATTTTTCTTAAAATGTCCATATAGTTAATGTTTTAATGCTGAAGCAAAAAATATTTCACTTTTATGTTCTTGATATGGTTTACATCAGAATGAAAATGTATGGCACTAGTATTTTCTACTTAACTAATCAGAAGGATGTGGAGATGAGACCGCATAAATATTTCTATGGAACAGAGTCCTAAAATAATGAGATAATTAAAACTCTTTCATATAAACTTGACTATCATGATAAAAATAATATGAATATTTAGAAACATAGAAGGAAAAAGGAACAGTTCAGTCCCTTTCAATGTAAACTATACAGTTAACATGTACTTTCAAAAAATCTACAGAACATATATATTACATACTGCAAACTGCAAAATGTTCCCTCATAACCCATAGTAAACTTCAGATTTGTAATAAAACCCCAAAGACTCAATTATAATGTTCTGCAAGAAGAGATGAGTAAAATCAGCCATGTTCCACATTCTACACATACAAGGAATTTCTTAAGTAATTAAAACATTAACATGTTATTTTTTCCATTGATCTTGATTAATACTGTACCAAAATATCTTTCAAATTTATTTAATGCTGAGATGAGGTTAAGTGCCAGCATGGATGGATAAGAAGAGACTATATTTTGATGTAGAGCCAAATGTACAGAAATGTAGGTCAGCCTTAAGTCTCTGTTTATCTTTTCAATTGTTATGTTTTAGCCCAACAAGTGCTTAGGAATCTGTTTAAGATTTTATATTGTATTCTTGTTCTAATCGTAGTCATAGAAGGTAATTATAGTAATATTTATAATTTTAGTTATTATTTTGTTCTGTATGTGTTTATATCAGAACAAATAAAAGTTTTAAACACTTCGGCTTTTCATTTTTTTTTTTTTAATTTTATGGTCAGTAGTAATTTAAGCCTACATTTAGCTGTTTATTGAAAACTGATTGTTTCATTTGACATACAAATCTATTTGTGATAAAAATGAATTATCTTGCCTTTAATTAGAAGTCTTAGTGACAGTAAATATCTGTTTCTAGTGCTTGATGTCTTTTTTATAACAGGTTATCCAACTGTCAAATAATCAAGGTTGAACACAATTATTTTAGCTTGGTTACAGCAATTTAACAGCTGTAAATCCTCACATCCTAGTAGTATACTTTTAATAAAGCCATAGGGCTTGATTAACTAAAGAAATAACTTCTTCAAAACACATGGAACTGATTTTCTGAAGAGGTGACATGTCATATATTTATTTATTTATTATTACTAGCTGCAGTTGATAAATTTTGGATTTATTTTTTTCTTTTTAATCTCCATGGAAAAAAAGAACCGTTAAGATCTGATGTTGGTCAAACTTCAAACTATTGTGGTAATTTTTTTCTCTATTTTCTTGATTTAAGATTTTTAACTTTCTCGGACACTTCTCAGTTAATATAATTAACCAATGCTCTCTGGCAGGTTATAGATCTTGAAGAAGCTGAGGAAAGAATACAATTTATTTTGTTAATGATATTTCTGAGAAATACCTAGTGTTTAATGATTTCCATACACTTTGTTGTAATTTAAAACAAAAAAGAATCTGATGAGTAGTGATTACATATTTATCTCTTTACCATACTTTTCTTTCTAATATCTCCATATCCAGATTTACATAAATCAGTAAATTGCATCAACAACTGCACTTACAGAACTTGAGATTGTCATGTCTTTGCAGGCAGAAGTGATAAGGCAAGACAGAAGCGTTGAAGCACTGCTTACAGAAGCCAAACACATAAAAAAGAAAGTCTATCTCTGTGATGCATATAACCATTTTTGGTTAAGATTGCACTGCTTGTAGCTGAAGTGCCATCTCTCAAAAACATATGTCTTAATTCTCTGGTTTTGTGACCTTATTTGCCTAAACATTGATAGACATGATATGCTGCCTGTGCTGATTACATTAGCAAATACTCATCTTTCTGAAGGGATATTCTCTATGAAGACTAGAAATCATGTTTATCTCACTCTTCTATCACAGTGTGGTATATTTTCAGTTAATGTGTTACTAAACTTGATTTTGGTTAGCTTTATTCCCAAGTGGTTACAAAGAATAAATTGCAGGCAGTTAGCCTTTCTCCCAAAAGATATTATCTAGCAATATTCTTTATGGTTCTATCTAGCTTATTGCCTTATTTAAAACATGGGTTGCTGGGGAAGATCAATTAGGGACTGGATTGTAGAGTAGCACATTGTTGACACCTAGTTGTCTGTCTCCACATAATCTGACATACAGTTTGATTTTGAAAGTTTAATCACATCAATGAAAATAATTTTTCATTTCTTTCAATAACCATACATAGCTGTAAAAAATGAAAAGTTGAAATGTTGCACATAGAATATTATCATAAGATTTCTTTCATAAAAATACAATAATTTTCTGTATATCTTAGGAAATTACACAAGTAGTATAAATGCAAGCAGGAAAAAAACAATAAAACCGCAACAAAACATAAAACTCAGTAAGGGTTTATATGATAGTGAACCAAAAATCTTTCAAATTTATTTTATGCTGAAATGGTGCAAGATCCATTACACTATGATTATGCAAATTATTTTACATTGTTTTTTAGTAACTCATGTCAGTATGAGTGTCAAAGACAAACACGGCTATCAGATGTTGAACCTCATAGCGCTGCACATGGAAGAGAAAGTTGCTATCTGATCTGTGGTAAACAATTTCTGGAAGCATTAAATTTTGTCGTTACTCCTCTTATAATTGCATTTGTGATTAGCAGTGATTTATGATAATATAAATTAAGACATTTAAATCCAAAGAAAGTGAATTAGAACTTTTTAATATCTAACCTCCAGCTTATTTACTGTTTTGTGGACATCTTTCACTATGGTTAACATTTTGCTGGCTAATAAAAACGTTAGCTGTTTCAAATAGACAGATACTAGTTGTGGAGATTTGCAGAAGATAATTTTCCACTCACATGGGTAAAGCCCATGACCTTATAAGTTATATGTTTGACACAGACAATAGTCTTCAGGGTTCATGCATGAGTCCAGTTGGCCTGAATATTTGATTCCCTTGTAACTCAATAGAGCAAAAACCTTCACTGAAAAAAAGATAAATTCTTCCTCTAGTCACCACACAGAGTGCTTTTACTGTGCTGCATGTGGACTCATTAATTAATGACATATTTTAAAGTGTCCTTTAGTCCTCTGCTGTGACAGATACTCTGTTGAGTTATGGTTCTCAGGTACCAGGGGATGGCAACTGGAGGCCTCTGCCAGGAATTGAGTCTACAGAGTCTGGAAAACTAGTGAAGCTTCCCTGCACAGGCACATCATCTAGAAAAGTTAAGCTGTTAATAATTTATCAACTGTGAAGTGGATGAAAGCATATTTATTATCCTTAATATGATTTTGTAATTTTTTTCCTAAATATTTGCACAATGCTCTGCAGCTACAAAGGGATTGTTAGGAGATTGGCTTTCTGTCATTACTGCTTTGTCTGTGCCCACAATCAGTCATCACAATGTTGACTCAGAAGCTCACTTGTTCAGTCAGGCAAGCCTGGCTTTGCTGCCTCTGATGCTTCTACAGAGTAGTGAAATCAAAAACCTATCATTTGACATAAGGAGTTGAAAAAATATGGTTTTGTTACCTTTCAGATATTTCAGCTCCAAGTGATGCCATTAATTTCCTTGGACAGCACATGTTAAAGTAGTTTTATTTGATTGGTTAGTCTCTTGAATAATGTGCTCTGAAATAGTTATAGATGAGATACTCCAGGTAAACTGGCAAAGCTCTGTTACACTGTTGCACTAGTCAGACTCATCAAAGTTACTGATGATTTGTAAGCACTAATGAACCAAGACTTTAATAAAGGTGATGTTGTGAAACTTCAGATCTGATCCATGAAGGACTTTCCTTCTTCAAAAAAGGATTTAAGAAATGCACCTAAACCATATTACTCTTGTCTGTAAATCTTAGAGCTCTAAGACAAGAGATATGGCAATTTACAGCTCTGTTCTGTAATGATGTACAGAGTAGATGGGATTTACAGCAAATCTTTGAACTGAGCATGGACTTAGATTTAGAAAGCCAGAGCATCACCAGGCTCAAAGATAAAGACTCTAGAATTCCAGCTGTTACTTAATGTATTGTTCCCTCTGCTGATTCTACCTGATTTATAAAAATGCAAGTTTGAGCTGCACTTTGTCCGCAAGGATTTTGGAAGAGGAAAGTATGTAGTAAATGATACCCCTCCTCTCTTCCTTCTTCCCACTTTGTTATGAGTGTCCCAAAACCTGACTCACTTTGTGACCTCATTGAGCAGGCTGGGGGTGCACAAGAAGCTGGGATACAGCCAGAACAGCTAACCCCAGACTTACCATATGACGTGCTCAGCAATAAAAGCTGTGGGAAAGGAGGAGAAAGGAGGGATGTTCACGGCTACAGCATTTGTCTTCCCAAGCAACCATTATGTATGATGTAGCCCTGCTTTACAGGAAGTGGTGAAATATCTTCTGGCCACTGAGAAGTAGTGAATGAATTCTATGCTTTGTTCGTGTGTGCAGCTTTTGCTTTATGTATTAAACTGTCATTATCTCAACCCATGAGTTTTCAGGTTTTGCTCTTCTGACTCTCCTCACCTCGTTGAGGAGGGAGTGAGCCAGCAACTGGATTGGGGCTTAGCTGCTGGTCAGGGTCAGCTCACCATGTGAGGGTTTGGTTTGTTTGGGTTTTAATTCATTTGTAGAAGTTACTCAACAAAGTTTTAATTGTCTTTTTTGCTTTCAGATTCAAGTAATGAATATACTTATTGTAAAGCAGCATCACTTCAAACCTTTCTGTATTTTAACATTCAAAGGAGCATTATAAACAAAGTGGTATTTCATAGTCAGTAGATAAATTGAAATTACTTGTAGCAGTCATGGCAAAAACCCACAGTGAAATCCTGGACTTAAACTTGTACATTCTGAGCCACCTGTTATTCTCATTTGATCTTTGTAAAAAACATGTCTGGCTTGTGGTCCAGCTAGCAAGAAGAGAGGTGATGGATTGGTGTAATCTCCATGGATATTCATACGAGTTTATATCAGAACGGTGGTATCCCTGTTTCCTTAATACAAAAACATATAGGGGGAATATCACCTATTTTGCTTAGTCTCTTATTTGTATTGGGATAGCATATCTGCTTGGAACAGTTTCTGTTCCATTACACACTCATAAGAGAAATCTGGAATCCTAGCTACATGATTACCAAGGTTTAACAGTTATCGCTTCTATCTCACAAGTCTTGAGTGTGTACTGCGGTACCTTCGGTATTCTGCTTTGAGCCATCCTGAATGAGACATTTCCGAAATATCATGACAGCATGCAAGCCATGGAAGGTAATACATTACTGTATGATGACTAGCAGGAGTAGATATAAGACGTTGTAAAAATACAAATGAAAATATAGAAATGACCAAAAAATTAGTTTAAATGTAGGACAAATGTACCATTTCTTTTTATAATTCACTAGAAACTGAATTCTGGTCATGGTCAAGTTCTAAATAAATGAATTTCATATGTGATTTGTACTTTTTGTGGCACAACCATCTGTTCAGTGTGATAGGCAGTCTTTTATTGATAAATATTTCACCTTGCATCCTCTTCCTACTCCACATCATGTGTTTTCTGTTCAGAGAAATCTTTCCTCGAATTCAAACTCTGCTGCCTCCTTACAACTAAGACCTCAGAAGAGTTAATCAGGAAGTTACCTGTAATTAATTGTGGTTTTCAGTTGTAGTGGTTTTGGGGTAATTTCACTTGAACTTGTTTCAGTGGAGGTCATTCAATTAATCTTGCTTGGACAATTATGTCATTTCTAGTACTGTGTACAGCCCTTCACAGCTATAGCTTCAGTAGAAGGAATATGAAGGCAAAGTAAAAATACATGCATTGGTCTTTTTTCAATAAAATTTATGCTAATAAGAAATTTTCAGTCTACTTTGGACTTGGATTGGACATTGTTGTCTCATAGTTTAAAGACTGATTTACTTCCTGCCTAGCTATATTTTTTCAAAGGTATTGTGAAGAACAGAAAGCTAAAAAGTGTGGAGCTTGTATCTACCATATGTGCTTTGTTTATATTTTTAAAATATATCTGCAAAAAGTGTGATTTTAGCTGGGATTGCATTTTTATTGTGTCATTTTTAGAACTGACTAATTGACAAAATATCTTAATTTGAAAAGAATTAAAATTTTTATCAGCATTGAAAAGATTAAAACTTCATGACTTTTACTTTTTGAAGGGTATTATTTTATTGCAGTATTTTGTTGGTGGTTTGGTTTGGTTTTTTGTTTTTTTTTTTTTTTGTTAGAATTCCAAATCAGTTTGTCAGTTAACAGTCTGTTTATTTTTCTAATTAAGTCTATTGATCTCATTGGGCATTCACTGAGATAATGTCAGAATATCCCAGATGGGTAAGGAAAAAAATACAGATGCCTTAGGCGGGATCCAGGCAGCAAATATTGAAAATCTGAATAATTTCAATATAATTATCTTTTAAAACTCCAAGGCTAATTCGCACTTCGCCATCTTTATACATTGGATCCCGAAGAGGAAAAGAAATATTATGAGTCCTTCAACTTATTTTTTTCAATATTTTGCATATTTTTTTCAATGTTTTCTGCACTGAACCACAGGTTTTTATTAGTGTTGGCTATGATAACACTTTGTCTTAATTCCTAGTTCAAGACATGTTTCAAAACTGAGGTTTGCAGAAGTTGGTATTCTTGCCTATCAACTTACATGTTGATCTGGTCTTTATTAAAAACTAAAACAGAGGGTACATTTGTTGATTAACCAGAAGTGATACAAGGTGACTTGTCTATATTAATTTTACATGTTCCTGAAAAATGCCTGGAACATTTATCTAAATATATTGTGCAGAATGTAGGAAATATGGTGTCATATTTCATTACAGAACATATCTCATAGTAGAAGCGTCTTTTCAAAGCTATACAGACGTTTTAATACTCCCATTGTAACAAATGGTAAAAGTCAAAGAAATGTAACAGCAGAAAAAGAAACCCAAAACCAAAAAAACAACAACAAAAAAACCTGAACCACCAATGTAACAATGTCTATTTGAAAATTTTAAGCATATCAGCTGTTTGTCTGTTTTTGAAGACTCAGTTTATGGGTCCTGAACCATAGAAGCTTTTAGGATTATCAAACACATAGGTGTGTACGCTCCTCCATCCAGCTCTCCTTTGTTCTACCATTTTACTATTAAAAAAAAAAAGGAATAATAATAAAAAAAATTAAATTTCTATTTTGTAACAATTCTTACCTGTACATGTACCTACAAAGAAATGTAATCACTGCAGAAAGTCAACCTCCTCCCACAAAACCACCAAAACCCCAGCATCAAAGCTCTGCCTCTGAACTTCAAGAAAACTAGAGCATTTCTCCCAAATATACTTAAATCTTCAACCCAACCAAGTAAGATGACAAATATGTCGGTCTGGCACATTCAAGTATGTAAATAGGCTGAATACATTCAACCTACTTCCTTTCTAAAATGATAGTTTTTATAAAGTACCTTTGTATTTTATACATTTATCATATAATTTGGATATGTAAATTAAAAATTTAGACATTAAATAAGCTAAGACTTGGGTTCTACAAACACTGTTTCAACACACAGATATTGTTCTAAAAGCAGTTACTTTCTACAAGCAGTTATTTTCTACAAGATTTCTCTCTGAGCGAAGAGTTAAAGAGAAAGGAATTTAAATACTTATGAAGTACTGACATCAGCAGTCTTTTATTCTTCTTGCCTGAATTTAATTTTGTTTGTTTTCAGAAATATTGAATTTCCAGATGTTTGGCTTCTGCTGCTTAATTTTTCTTTATTAGAAAAATTTTAATTAAGATTTATAGAAATGTATTCTGCAGAATGAGACATGAATACGTGCAGAGAGAATAAAGCTATTTACTTTAAATATGGTACAAATATCAACTCTGTCAATTACAATGGTTGCTTAAATTAAGCTTTATATATATATTTCATTAAATGCTGTGATGGAATCTATGAACCATAGTTCAAAAAAGAGTTTATGCACAGGAAATAGAAGACTGAGGCTTCTCGATTTGCTATCTTTTAACTTCATAAGAGTGCTTGTGTTTTGCTCATTACTAGATTACTGAATTAAGTTTAAAACCTACCGAGACAAGATTTTAGCTGCCATTATGTTTGATTCTTTGCTTGATAAGGTCATATCTGATCAGCTAATATGCCTCTTCATAGCTCTGCCAATATAAATATAGTACATACTGATTGTACCTTTGACATGCTCAGTAGACAAGGATGTGAACATTTCATACAACTCTTTCTCTCCTACAGTTACCACCTCACACTGAAAAAATCAGTGCTATTCATATTAAAAACCATTCAGAATTAGTGTTAGTACAGGTGGTTTGAGCATCAAAACATAAAAATCAGGAATGAACGTCTGAGAACATGAGATTCCCAAAGGTTTCTACTGTATCTGTGGCTAGTTTTCCACATGAGACCTGGTACCAAGATGGAAATCTGTGAGAATTGGTGTAAAGCATAAGATTTTAATATATATTCTCTAATTATGCATTGATAATAAAATTAAGCTTTTAAAACATAAAACCATGGGAAATTTATCGAGTGGTAGTATTTTCCCAGCAGTTAGCAGTCTGAGCGTTTGTCCTAGTAATATGTAAGTATTTTTGATCGTAATGAATTCTATTAAACTTGTAACTGCAATATCATTTCATATTTAATTATTTTTCTGTACAATGACACAGTTCCACACCCTACTTTCATCCCCAAAATTAATAGATTTTAAGGTTACTACAGTACTATTAAATCAATCTAGGTATACAAAAGATCAAAATCTGTGCTAGCCATCATGATTATATTACTTTGTTATTCTGCATTCCAATTCAACAAATTAATCTTCTTCACATCTTTGTGTAAATATATATTTATAATTATAAATGTATATTATACACAGACATACATAGATCCATTATATTAAAATCTTTATATTGGAAAAGAACAATGTTAGAAACTTTTTGCACAGAGTAACTACATTCACATAAAAGTAAATTATCATTGCTGTTAAAAAAAAAAATATATGGTAGAAAGTAGCAAACGCATTTCTTCCTTGACATTTCATACTTCTTTTCAACAGTTGAAGCAATGTATGAATATGTAATAGGTCCCTTTCCAACACTTCCAAATACTGGCATAATATTTGTGGCATATTTCTAAATGCATGTGTCTGCACCCAGTGATTTATTACCTAAACTGTAATCTTCAAGAAATTTTCTTAACAAGAAGGAAATATTAGAAGGTGCACTCAGAACACCAACAGAATTTTAAATTCTAAAATACATAGATGTCATGTAAGAAAAAAAGAATGAAGGTATATTGTCTTAAAGCCACAGAAAATTTATCTGAGAAAAAAAACTGGAAAAAAAAATAGTTAAAATTTGCTCTTCATCTCTCTTTTTTACACATGTGAGTTTTTTCACAACCTTGATAAGACAAAATGGAAGGCCATAAATTCTTTAAATTGTGACCAAACTGCAGTACCCCATAATGATCTTGAATAATGACATATGTCCTAGATAGTCCATAAAATTCCATAGGTCCATGAAGGCACCTGAACACCTGGTGAAGGAAAAAGATTTCAGTGTTAGGAAGACAAAGAAACTCACACAGTTTGTAGTATATGTTAAATAATTTACTTTTTTGTGGCCACTTTTGCACAGATTACCATGAAGCAGATTTTTTTTTTTTTTTTTTGACTTCTATCCTATTAAGCTTGTAGGAATTTAATGTTATAGAAAAACACATTTATAACTCAAACTAAAATATTTTTGTAACTCGGAAACATGTTGATCACTCATTAAGGTCTTCTACACATAAAGGGCTAAACATTAACCTTGTCTTTTGATAAAACCCCTCTTTGAGAAGTTTCCTGATGTAGTGGCACGTCCAAGAATCTCTAGTTGTAAGACAGCCAACAAAATGTGTCTAGATCACAGTGAAAAGGACTTTGTATTATTAGAATTTAAGGGATTCTAAGACTTTACTCTCTTGTGTATCATTACATCCTGTAAACTCAGCTGTCCAGCTCTAGATTTCACAGCCCATGTTCAGTTTCTCAGACATTCACACTGGGATTTCAGCAAGAGCCCACATAACATCCCTGCTTAAATATGAAGATTCGTCTTCTACAGAAAGAAAATCTTCTATCTAGCACTATGGTGATTAATGAGAAAATATTAATTGAAAACTTCTTTTAAAAATGCAGAATTTTTATTGCGCTCTGTCATGTTATGATTTTGAAATTTTTTTTTTTATTTTTCCTATGCTCTTACATTTCTTTGGAAATGAAGACAAGATGTGGGCACACTAGAGTTTTGTTTTGGTAAAGCATAGGTGTTCAAAAGGAATTTTATACAGATTTAGGAATTTAGGAATATTCCTTAATGCTGACCTATTTATAATAGCTTATATTTCATGGAGCTACTCGCTTCTTCCCCAGGTTTTGGCTCTAAGCGGCTGACACTTTTGTCTCTGCAATTAACTTAGTTTACATTACAATAGAGGATCAGAGAAAGTGCATAGTCTTTTTGTTCCCTATGAATACAAAAAAAAAATAAAAGCAGAAGGTATTTGTGATCTAGCCCATCTGTAACTAGAAACTTGTGAAACTTTCATAGTATTCTTGTAAATGTGTTTATTGTTTAAATAGAAGTAATTATTTTTCTTCTCCTGCAGGAAGCTTAAAATTGAACCAAATGTCTTTAGCATTCTGCTAGCAGATATAACATTTTAGAATAGTGCACATATGTTCAGTTGTTTTTGTAGAAGAGATGGCAGGTAGTACAGTACGCTACTTAAACATGTAGATTCAGATTCTAAAGAAAGTCTATCCAACTATGTTGATTAAATGAACAAATATTCAAATAAACCTGTTTGTATAAAGGCAGCACTTTTATTGAAATGTATCATGTTAGGATGTTGAAGTGATTTTTTCCATTGTTTGGCTGACATTCTGATGTCTCGAGAACTGTCAAAATATAAGTTTTGTGATCACAATGGACCTTCCTTTTCTACTGAGTCTTAAGGAAATCACACCTGATACGAAACAGAATGCTTCAACAGGTTATGCAAAATATTCTATACAGCTGAATATGTTTTCTTCTCACTGCAGGGCTAATTAGTAGACTAAAAACATTCTATCTTTAATAACTAAGAAGTTAGATTCTATGGAATGATGTAAATGCTTTACATAGCTCTGG
>NW_010248131.1:0-62503 GCF_000690775.1 Eurypyga helias | reverse complement strand
CTGAGCCTCAAGCAGTTCCCCAGCTGTTTGACTTCAAACTGGGGGAAAGGCTGCATTTTCATTGAGCTCTTCTCAGACCTGCTTTAAAGCAAATGTTTTAAGTAATGTATGCAAAACTTTACAATTTCAGTGGGAATGTCACCCCTCCCACAACAACACCTTATTCCTACCTCTTCAGAGTCCATTCCTTTTCAATATATACTTAATTAGTTCAGACCTTTCATCCTTTGGACACAAAGCATTTTGTGACATAACTGCTAGAACCCACCTGCTAAGATTGAGCAACCTCAGGAACATCTTTGCAGATTGTCCATTGGAAAAGACAGGATGGGTCTTTTTTGAAATTTGAGAGTAGACAACCAATCATAGGTAAATAATTGAAAGACTTGCAATCTTGACAGGAGGGAAGCATTAAGTCTCTTGGAGAGAAAGGAAGGTCTTAAAGGTCAGTCTTAGGTGTTATCAGGTGAGCACTGATTGTATTGAATCCACTGATTTTAGGATTTGATCTTAATTAAGGTAGCTAATTGTCCTCATATATTGTATAATGGATGATGACAGTGAAATGGTGGCTGCATATATCTGTCTCATGTTAATACCTCTCTTCCTATCTTTGCAAGTTTGATATTGAAACTGTGTTAAAATCCAGGGGATCTTTACACTTATTTAAGCAAAACTAAGATTTTCTTGGTTGGGTAAGCATTTTTCTCTTTTCTTATTCTTTCCTTTACTTGATTTTATAGGATTTAAATTTCGAACATTTTAGGTTTGGTACTTTTCAGCATAGGGATATTTTGCCTTTTGAAGGGTTTTGTTTGTTTGACTGATTTTTAATGAGGAAGTTGTCTGGGCTTAAAACTTGTGTTTGTTTCCAAATTGCAGTTATACAAGAAACATGACCTAACTTTCCTATCTAGTTTATACCTATTGATTGCCTTGTCTACAAAGATGCTTCTGACATTGCTTACTACTTCTTTTCATTTTATCAAAGGAATAAGGTGTCAAATTCCTTGTCTGAGACATGCATGAAAAACTTAAAAAAAAGGCAACTATTAGAATTTTTACTTAATTCTTCTGCTATGAATTAAAATAATTGTTAACTTCCATGCTTAGTTCTTAGTACATACTACAAGTAATGTTGTCCAAGATTTTTTCTTTTGTATATCTACTGCCTATGTGAAAACTAGCTCTTCTATTCTTTCTGTGTCTTCAGAAAGCAAATTTGCTTATAGCTCTGGTACCTCAGTTAGAGCAAATTTCACAATCAGATTTTTTTAGCCCACTGTGTAAATTTGACTTTGCAGATCACTTCCACTTCTCCGAAGCTGGTAAAAGTCATTGTCCAAAAGTCTTCAAATACTTATTAGATTGTATAAAACTTTAAAGTCTCTCTAGACAGACAGCCTCAAATATATAAAGTTTGCTATCTCCCATGACAGTTTCCCAGTAAACATAAGTAATTTTAAAAAGATTGCAGAAATTACAGTTCAGGCTCTGAGGATTTTTCTGGCAAGGAAAATGATGATTTGGGTTTTTTTTCTCCATAGGTTTGATTATTTAAAGTGCTACTTATGTCAGTCGTATCTGTTCAGGTTTCTCCAGCTGAAAGACCCAATTTAACTAGTTTTAAATTAAATCTCTTGAGAATTATATTCTCTCCTTCCATCCTTACCATTCATTTATGTCCCATCTGTAATTTTATCTTCATAACAAATGGAGACAAAAATTATTCTCTTCACAGGACATTAATTCATGTCTTTGGAAGACTTTACAGACCATGAGAGATCCTGAGCTAATATTTAAGAAAAAATCTGCTGCTTGGTCTCTGTTTATTTCTGTTGCAGGAAGATTGATGGCACTTCAAATGCTATATAACTGTGGGATACCAAAATACTATAGGTAAACTTCCTATGTCTTTCATTGGTTTGCCTGTTTCTTTGTTTTACCTTACTCTTCCCTCTTCTTTCTTAACTCTTTTCTGTTCATTTTTCAGGCTTCATTAATTCTAAAAACTACATTAGTTTTAAATAACTGTTTTTTGCATGTTGAAGTGATTGATAGTATTTGTTATGCATTCTATATGGAAAGTGCAAATGGTTTCAAAATAAACAGATATTTTATACCCATATAGGTATGGCAATGTACTCGTACATACCAGATAAAGACATTAAGTTAAAAGCTTCGTGTAACTGCCAGCTCTTGCTTTTCTCAGGCATTCATAGAACCATAGAATGATGTAGGTAGAAAGCGACCTTAAAGATCATCTAGTTCCACCCCCCTCACCACCCTATCCTACCACGGGCAGGGACACCTTCCACCAGATGAGGTTGCTCAAAGCCTCATCCAACCTGGCCTTGAAGACACCCAGGGATTCATTAGAGACGACCTAGAAGGTATGTTTAGAAGATTCTGTGAAAGTAAAAAACTATTATTTAGCTGATTAGTTTGTCAATTTCCTTTGAACTGATTAAATTTCTGCCTTGGAAAAGTTTTTTTTATCATGGATGTAAAAAGAAAGGGGAATGATGGATAGACTAACGGTACAGGATGGTTCTCATCACTGGGATACCAAAATTTCCTTTCTGATCTCTCTTTATCTGTTATGTACTGATGCTCCCTGTTTCCTTAGCAAAAAGTGTTTTCAGGCAATAAGGGATAGATGCAAATGTAAGAGTACAGAAATATTGGAATGTCTATTTTTGTAGAAAATACTGGGATTTTATGGCAGACCCAGTGCTCTATAAAGGTATTCTGCTGTTTTTTCACAAGTTTGATTCAGTAGTTCTATATTTCTGGTTCCTCATCAGTTTGTCATCTCTGAAACACATCACATGGCTCTAGGTCTCTCAGACGAGATGATCTATTTTTGAAAGGGTGTAGTTTTATTTTCCTGCCATGGACATAATTTCTGCTGGTTAGTATGTACTTGGGGTGTGAAGTCGTCTACCTCTTTCTGTCTTCCCACAAACCTTGTGTGAAGCATCTAAATAGCAGTCCTTCTTTCTGCATGACCTCCAGGCAAAAATTTTCAGAAATCCTGAAAGACTAGAGATATACATTTAAAAGTTGTAATAATAACAAGAGAAGGTTGAAAGTGTCACCACTTAACTTTCAGATCTTGTTGAACTCAAGCTTTTCACTTGAAAGTATGATGAAACATGTACATCTCTAGAATGTTTTGAATCCTTCAGGAATGAATGCCAGTAAAATAATCAGTTGCATTAACTTTGCATTTAGAAGCTGAAAGTGGTATATAAATCCATAGTATTTTTTTAATCAAAGCAGTAATTAAATCTTCAGAAAATAGTGAAAATGAAGAATGATGGTAAAATATCAGATGGTATAACCCATAACTTATAAATAAATAAATGTATCCTATAAGAGTGACTTAATTTTCTAACAAATTGAGCATATATGCACAGAACTGAAAGCCTGTTCCAGTCATGTAGCATCTTCCAAAATGAAGTCACTTAGGTAGCTTTCTACATAGTGGCATAAATCTTCTTTTGCTCTCCTACTTTCTAAGTTTCTTATTTGTTGTTTTTTCAGTGTAGTAGGCTGCATTCTACTATGTGACATATAAGGGTTGTTGCTGGGTTCAGACTAGGAGAAAATTAGCTCAGTTGCTATATGCAGCAAGTGATTCCAACAAAGACAGAGACAATGAGAGAGAGAGATATGAGGTAGAGCAGGGTGGGGGAATATGGATGGAGTCTGGTGGAAGAAACATACAAAGAAATGCAAAGGCAAAGATAAGAAATATGTAGAAAAAAATATTGTGGTAAGGGTTTTTTGGGGGGGGGGGGAAAGGAGGGAGAAACAGATTTTAATGGAAATATTAATGAAAAAATCCCAAAGCATAACCTGTCATTGTCTTTTGTTACTGCTGGCTTTAGCCTGAATTAATAGGCACTAAGCACAGATTTATTTTGATCTAAATACTTAATGTATGCCTTTACCTGGCAAAAATAAACATGCTTGCAAAAATACTGAATTGTCATTGCAAAAACAAAAAAAAATTGTTATTTTTTTGAATGATGAAGCCTGAGATATGACATTAGCCTTAGGACTTAAATATCCCTGAAGCAGGCTCTGAATCCAGTGCTTAGGCTGCATCACTCTGAGTGCCTTTGCCTGTATCTCTGACTTAGTTAGCCTTATTGTTTCATGTACATTTTGCACAGAAAGGCTGAAGTTGTATGTACATTACTGTTTCATACACATTTTTGGAGGTTTGTAATCCTGACCCAGGATTAGAGCTTGCTTTTAAAGCCCAGTCCTGCTGTTGTTGAGTTTAGAGGCAAACTCGCTTTGGTGTCTGTGGCGTAGAATCCCACTCTCATCAGGATACCCTTCCTCATCCTCAGAGGACAACATAGGCATCAGATTTTAGGCTGTTGTTTAGCATCACAATCAGAAACAAACTAAACAAAGAAAATGAGCATATGTCACAGAATGTTTGGGCTACGTGACAATTGAAGTCAATTCATTATCCAAGCTTAGAGGGAGTTTGAGTTGGCTTTTCATTTCAATGTTGTAACTTTTTGGAACTTGATCAAAAGGCAGGTTATAAATAAAAAGAAAACTTATCAAGCAGATCATCATATTATAGAAAAGCACAACATTTGTCAGGTTCAGTATTTTCTTCTTCACAACCATCCTGTAGAGCCAGTTTAAATCTTGACCTTACCAAGGACTTTCACTGTAATATTCAAACGTAGTTATTAAAAAAAAAAAAAAAAAGGGACGGCAGAGATCAGGCACTATGATAGAATAAAAATCCTGACAACTAATGACAGCTAAGAAATCAAGAATTGCCAGTTTGAGTTTTGAAAATATATATTTGTAGGGCTTTGAACATATCAGCACACATACCTATAATGCTATCTGTTTTTAATTCTATTTTAATGAGGGATGTAATAGAAAACTCACCAGTGCTTAAAGCAACATCTTTCTCATTGTTTTCTACTAGTTAAGCTTGACTGCGGGTGAAAAATGGTGTGGAAATTGATTGGACTAGAAAGATACATGTGCATAAATAACTACTTAAAATAAACTTAAGTTAGAGTTATAATAACAGAGGGAAAACAGCCACAGGCTAAAAGGATTACAACAAACTGAAATCTCATTCTCCAAAAGTGATTATTTCAGCAAGAAAACAATGCAGTTTTTGTTTACTGGCTAGGAAACATAGATTGATAGTGATGATAGACACTAAACCCGCCTAGGGACATCACTATGAACTAAATCCCACATTTTAATTGCAAAGGAATGCAAACAGCTTACCTTGAAACATTGCTGATATAGAAATAGTCAGATTTCTGTGAAGATGAGATGCAGATTTTCAGAATATAATTTACTACCTTTCCCAAGTGATTATATGCTAAACATCAATGATAGAATGCCAAGATTTTTTCATAAAATAAGATAGGAGAACTGATTGTGATCACTTTTCTAATTCAGTAGTATATACTACGTTATGAGTCGAAACACTGACTACTAGTCCTAGTTCACTTTCACCTTTTCATGTCCCAAAATGTTGTTGAATTATGAAGTAATAGACAATAATGAAATGCACCAGTCACCAATCTACTTATCTGATATTGCACTGATATCTTATTAGTTTTATAGTCATCTGTGGATTTCAGATTAAATATTTTTGCAAAGATCATAAAAAATCTACACAGACTATGCAGTGATAGAGTTACTGATTAAACTCACTTCTAAGGGGTTCACCTGAAAACAAACACACTTTGTATTATGCGACATGTGCACCAATACTACAAAATCCTGGTAGTGGTAAGATCTGGATTCTAGCATTTACTTTGACAAAGTTCTGCTATCATCCTGGGCGATCACTGGGGTCCAAATTTTCAAAAGTGACTAATAATTGGGTGTCTCAAGCATGAATTTCTGAAGAGGGGCAGGATAAATTTGCAACTATGAGTAACTCAAATTACTTATATAAAAAAAAAAAGGTCTATTAGTATTTTCAAACTGTTCTTTATGTTTGAATTTCTAGGTCTACACTTATCTTAACGTCACCTTCCCAGGCGCTCTCGCATAATAAGTATGAGGCTGTGCAAGTGGGACCAAACAATGATGAGGACAATGGTTCACCTAGCTTGGAGGTGTTACTGAGGTCAAGCCGACCTACGCCCTGTGTAAAAATGGCTTCCACAAATTGAAAAAGATGTATCATTGTTGTAGGGGACTCTCTCCTGAGGGGGACAGAAGGTCTAATATGTAGACTCAACCCACTTCTTAGGGAATTCTGATGCTTTCCTTGGGCCCATGTTAAAGATGTGAAGGCAAAGCTCCCAACCCTAGTACAGCCCTCAGATTATAATCTGGTATTGATTTTTCACACAGACAGTGATGAAGTCACAACAAGAAGTCTGAAGGTGAGAGAGACTTCAGGGCCGTGGGATGACTGATTAAGGGATCAGAAGCACAAGTAGTGTTCTCCTTTATCCTTCCATTTGCAGGGAAAGATGTGAAAAGAAACAGGAAGAGCTGAAGATACATACGTGTCTCTGACAGGATTTTGGGTTCTTTGATATGACACCAGACCTGCTGGTGAGAGATGTGGAATGCCTGTCTCTGAGGGGAAGAAGGGTCCTGGTACAGGAGTTAGCAGGGTTCACTGAAAGAACTTTAAACTAGATTTGAAGAGGGAATGGGTTAAAACCAGGCTATCTGGAGACAAGCCAAGGGGTGGTAGACCGGTGTTGGAGGGATGGTGTCCTGGCAAGGACCTTTGGTCTGCCACCTCAGTGGAGGTAGGGAATGGAGACCCATGAAGCAGCAAAGATGCAAGGGCTATTGATGTGCCAGAAACCCAAGAAGTGCCTGAGAACAGTCACATAGGAATTATGGTTTCTCTGCTCAAAAGAGTGGCAGGATCAGTAGCCCAACTGAAGTGCACCTACACCAATGCATGCAGCATGGGCAACAAACAGGAACAGCTGGAATCCATCGTGCTGCAGGAAAACTATGATATAGTTCCCATGACAGAAACATGGTGGGATTACTCACAACCGGAGTGCTGCAATGGTCTCTAAACCATTCAGAAGGGACAAGCAAGGAAGGAGGGGTGGAGGGGTACCCCTGTATGTCAAGGAGGGTTTTGATTGTTGGTATGAGGAGGAACGCTATCTAATTGGTTAATGATGGTGACGACAGGGTAGAGTGTTCATGGGTGAGAATCAAAGGCCAACAGGGTACCCCTGTATGTCAAGGAGGGTTTTGATTGTTGGTATGAGGAGGAACGCTATCTAATTGGTTAATGATGGTGACGACAGGGTAGAGTGTTCATGGGTGAGAATCAGGGGGAAGGCCAACAAGCCAGATATCATAGAATGATTTGGGTTGGAAGTTCATCTAGTTCCAACCTCCCCTATTACGATGGGAATCTGCTCTAGACCACCCAATCAAGATAAGGAGGCAAATGACACATTCTATAAGTAGCTGGGAAAATTTCAGTCCCTAAGCCTTGTTCTTATGGGGGATATCAATTTATCAGATGTCTGCTGGAAATGCAATACAGTGGAGAGGGAATGACAGGTTCTTGCCGGGGGAGGGGGGAGGGGAGGGGAGGGGAAGGGAAATGAAGAGGGGAGTCAGCAGAACTGTTACCCTGGAATTTCAGAGGGCTGACTTTGGCCTGTTTAGGAGCCTGGTAGACAGAGTCTCTTGGTAGGTAGTCCTGAAAGGCAAAGGAGTCCAGGAAGGCTGGACGTTATTCAACAAGTAAGTCTTAAATGCACAGGAGCAGGCTGTCTGCATGTGCCAGAAGACAAGCCAGTGGGGAAAAAGACTGGCCTGGCTGAATGGAGAGCATTGGCTGGAACTCGGGATAAAAAGGAGTTTATGAGCTCTTGCAGAAGGGACAGGCAACTCAGGAAGGCTACAAGAAAGCTGTGAGGTTTTGCCTTTAATAAGGGATACCTAAAAGTTAAAAACATCCCAAATGATGAGAAGCGAAGACTGGAGAAAGCAGTTTTAGAGTAAGGAAATGTCTGCTTAAGGATGAGAAAGGAGCAAGGATTTAATTGCTGTCCTAACCCATTGAACACAGCTGTCACAAAAGGTGTGTTTAAAAGTCACCCAACTTCAGAAGTCTTCATTATATATAGATAGCTGGACCTATACTCCTTTTTCAAGGTTGTTTGATACACAGTGTAAAGGAAGTCACACCTTCCAGAGACGATTTTTGACCTCTTTCGAAGAACTTGATTAGGATGAGTTGAGTGAAGCTTTATAGATGTTACTTTATGTACAAAAAGAGATCGGGTGACTGATTCTGACACTGATCTTTTGTCTTTTAGATTTATAAAGTTGTCTGAGACGGTGTCTTGGCATGGGTTGGCCTTTGGCTTTCCTCAAATATTCAAAGTACTTTTGCCTCCTATAAGCTCTTCCCATTAAATTTACTATGAGGAACGCTATCTAATTGGAAACAAATCTTTTTTTTTTTTTTTTTTCCCCAGGGAATACTGTACAAAACATTTCTTATAAGACCCTTACCAAACTGACAAACCTAACAAATGAAAAAGAAGAGCTAGGGCAAGTGAAAGAAATGGCAAGGGAGGAAAAAAAAAAAAGAGACCTAGGGAGAAGAATAAGGAAGAAAGAAAGAGGAGATGGGTCGAGAGGGAGAAAGAGAGAAGGAAATACAGGCAAATAAAATAAAGAGAGAAGGAAAGAGAACAGAAGACAAAAGGAAGAGAAGGAAAGAAGAAGGAAAAATTAAGAGAAAGTCAGGAGAAAAAGAAGGGAGGAAAAAGAAAGAAAGAAGGAAGAGAAGAAAGAAAAGGTGGAAGAAGAAAAAGTAAAACCCAAAACTTACTAGATATGTATCACTTTAAGATAATTCTGGAGTATTACTTTTTTGAATGCATTTAACAATTCTAAGTTGCAAGGTTGGCACAAAGATACTACTGTTAATAGGCACTTTAGGAATGCTTATTATACTAGATTAGGCAATGACCATTTTCTGATCATTATTATCTCTCTGTTTAAGGTAATTACTACCAGTGACCCTAATTCCAGTGAGGACTTCTTTTGCTAAAATGAAGCATTCAGCATCAATGGCAAAACTGTTTCATACGACTGTGGATGTTATCACTTTTATTTGTCAAGAAAAGAAAAGGAGAAAAAAGAAAAAAGTCAGACCAATCTTTATCTGATGTATATTACCAGAGCCTACATGTCTCTTAAGCTGATTTACACAGGGTGGTCAATATGTACTAGAGTTCACCAAAAAGCCAATATGCGCTTATTTACAAATTGGAAAATAAGCAAGCCTGCTGCAGGGAAGGGTAAACCATGTCTTTGAATCTTTCTTGAACAAATAAAAAAAAGTGAACTAGATTATTCCAAATGTAAGGGTATTGAGTCATATTGTAGTGTCATTTGCAAAAGAATCCCGAGGCTGTGGCAGGCCAGCTTATCTTACTGTTGCCAGGTTTATTACTAGCAGAGTTTTGAATGCTTAACACTTTTTGAAGGATTTCAGAATGTCAGACCCTGACTGACAGCTTTACTCGGCGACTTCCTTGCTTGTGAGTATATGACAGTTTGACAGGCATCCTTAGGGTTCATTTAATTATTTTATGCAAGTCTCCTTACTGAATAACATTAATGACCATTTTACTTTATACACACAGCAGCAGCAAACTTAAGCTGCCACATTGCATTCTATCCTACCTCCCCCACTTACTAGCTTCGGGCATTTTTGTATTTCTCCCCTCCCTCCTCCTTTAGCCAAAAAAAAGTAGTTTTAAATTAACATATGCACACAAAAAGGTAACAGAATGAAGACTAACTACAAAGTTTCATATGAAAGGAAAATATCAGCAAATATAGCAAAAAAAAAAAAAGAACAAATTTATACTGATAAGAAAGGGTTATTCTGGAAACACTTTTCTACAAGAAAATAAAAGCAACAAAGGAAAACACAACAAAGAGAGAAAATAAGAAAAGTTTTAAGTTATGAATAAAACTTGTACATTATCATTGCTATTAGTACCATCGTTGTTGTTATTGTCATTGTTATTATGTTTTCTTTTCCAGAAGGCTAAAAAGTATACATCTTTCTCCAGAGCTGCTTCAATTTAAATAACTACTGATGTGTTTTCTCTCATTAAGGCAGGTATGTTCCCTTTCTTAATACCCACACAGTCTTCCAGTAATTGCTGTTGATATAGAATGGAAGATGTGATTTACAGGTTCATTAGTAGCTAACATGCTCTTGAAATGTTCATTAAAAATTCTGAGGTTTAGACTATGGAAACCTTACATCCATTCTTGCTGTATAGCACAGTGACACTGTCTTTTCCTGTGACTCATTTATCTTCCATTTGCAAATTCCTTGACATTTTCATTACATCACTTCAGAAAGAAAGGCAGATAGTAGTTTAAGGACTCGAAGAGGCCTAAATGCTACTTCATAGAGCTGTCTAAGCTACCATGGAGTCTGATGGGAAGGCAGAAGTCAGACTAGTTAACAATTTAATATTTCTTTGGCCATTCTGAAAAAAGAGCCAAATTAAAACATTCAATAAAGCAAAATTTGAAAGCAAAAATATTCCTACCCTTAGGCTATGGACATTTCTCATGGGAAAAGTATGTATTGAAATGGTCAAAAATGCTTCTAATCTGCAGAATACCAAACAGACTTAAAAGTTAATCTAGGGTGACCTAATAACAACCTCCTGTTCCTCTTTGCTTAAGAGCAATGTATCTACTCAGGATTGGAGGTTCATCAATGATACTTTTTAAAAGAAAGTGAAGTATATTTTTCTGACCACAAAAAGGATCCACCTTTTTTCCTCTCTGTCATGGGTGGGATCAAATTCTTACATCCTGGTCCACAGAACTACTATTTCCGTGACCCACTCGGGTGGACTGGATGGTGCATTGAAACCCATTACTCAGGAAATGTAAGAGTTGTGCATAAAATGATGTATTAACAAAGCTGTTGGAAGTTCCCACAATAAATTAAGAAAAAGAGGTGTGGTAATTTGCAATTTTGGTAGCTAGTAGTCCTTAGGAGAATTCCCCATTAACTTTGGCTCCATCAAACACTTCTTACGTAACCCCAGAGAAGTTGTGAAAGACAAACTGTTGTTTCATGAACTGTATGTTTGCTTCCTTCTGGAAAAGATGTTTCAGATTCATACTTTTTAAAATTAATATTTATAAATGTTGAACAGTTATAGCTACAAATGGAACTGGTGACAGTACTCAGCATTTCTATGACTGGAGGAATGATAAAGAGAAACAGAAAATTATATACTGGAGACACCATAGCTGTTTCATCCACTGTTGATGAATCAGATCTGTGGTAAGTCAAGTGGCATACATGGATATATTATGATAATTTTCTTTATTCATTTCTAAGTTCATAAATGCTGATATGGGCATCAAAATAATTACCTTAAAATTCATACCTGTAGAATAGAAAAAATGATGTCTGGTAGATTCTGCTGAAAAGATGTGTACTCTGTAGCCACTGGACACATTAAATACTTGAATATTCATCTTCAATACTGTGGGAATCCTATAGTAATGTTTTCTGAGAACAAACAAAGACTTTTGACCAGCTGTTCAAGTGTTATAAAGTGTTATAGCTTTTCAGCACTTCTAATGAGGTTACACCAATTTCTAGCTCCTTAGAATGCGGAACTGAAATTGCACAGGTGGAAGAGGACAGTCTTAATTTTGGCAGTTCTGAACTTGTCTGTGATTGACTTTGCAATATTGACAGTGCCATTTTCTTCTGGAATTGTGAGTGTAAGGTTGAAGAGAGTGTGAATTATGACTAGACTACTCTCTTACACCTTCTAATGAGGTTACACCAATTTCTAGCTCCTTAGAATGCGGAACTGAAATTGCACAGGTGGAAGAGGACAGTCTTAATTTTGGCAGTTCTGAACTTGTCTGTGATTGACTTTGCAATATTGACAGTGCCATTTTCTTCTGGAATTGTGAGTGTAAGGTTGAAGAGAGTGTGAATTATGACTAGACTACTCTCTTACACTCTGCTCTGACTAGTCTTACGCTCTGACTAGTTTTTTGACTGGTATTTTTCTCACAACAGCAGTAATGATAGAAATGGTTTTCATTTCAGTGCAGAACTGAATTGATTGATGAATTTATGCTGTAGTCCTGTATAATCGCTATATAAATAAAATAATACATACATATATTACATGACCATAAGAAGTAAACACCAAATTTCCATATTTTAAGTACTCTATTGTTAAACAGAGTTTGCCAGCTAACTAAATGATTTAGTAGTGATTTATAAGAAGTTTCTAAATTGTTTGTAGATGTGAAGATCAATATTTTAACATAAAAGATTTACCACATTGATTTCTGCCTACATTTATTTTTCTCTGAAAGTTCATAATTTTATGTGACCAGCGCAGAAGGAATACAGCTTATTCTACTATAGTTCAGATCTTTTCTCTGTTTTCAAGTAAGCTTAATATTTGGTATAGCAAAAGGATTTGACTATATCCTGTAGGTAGGGCTTTGAGTAGGAGACCAGTGATTGTGGTTCTTCATACAAATTCAATGAACAATTTTTGTGGTGAAGGCCTCATCAGAGTGTGGACAAAATGCAAGTGGTGATTCACTCAATTCTCTATCAGGGAAGATCACCACTAGGTAATTTTATGTTGAATGGCGCTGTTTAATCAGAAATTACTATCAGAATTTGGTACGAAGAAAATATTTTTATGCCACCATTCTCGAAAAAGACCTTCTACTCTCTGTTCCATCCCTTGTTCTCTGTCATGGAGAAAATAAATCATTTGTGTGAAAATAATAGATTATGCAGACTATTCATTATGAACATCACACTTTCAGGGCTTCACTGACAACTCCCATCTTGTGATTATGTTGTGTGGAGGTAAAAACGGCTGCTGAATTAATGACAAATCTGTCAGTGCCTTTATCCCCTGCCCTGTTTGAAATTATTAAACTCATCGAGTGTTTGCTTAATCTATTTTCCTTTTTCATATACCATGCTCACTGCCTGGGGCAAACCCATCTAATAATTTTCAATTGAATAAAACCATAACTCATGACCCAATAAATTATTAAAAAACCCTGCATTGCATCAGATTCATCATTCATCTTACCACAGTGGCAGAAAACCTACAGAATTCCTTAACAGTTCGTGCTGTGATAAATAGTTCTATTAAAATTTATGAATACAGTGGTATATATTAACACATATTCTGTTACTGAATTATCTGTCACAGTATTTTTTTATCAACCAACATGTTGCATTAATAATTTCATTGGTCTGGAAAACTCAGCTATTTTTTTTTTTTTTTTAATTGTTAACCCTGAGATCCCTTAAAAAGTGTAGCAACATTAATATTCTGCATTGTTTTTGCCCATGTTTTCAGTCAAGTTCTTAAGAACTTTTAACCTCTACATCAATCTGCAGTGATTAATTGTAAAATAAAATTATAACATTCTTGACACATGATATAAAGAATAAATAATGATTAAGTAAGTAGCTGCCTTAACACTGTCTGATAACATAAATTAGGAGATCTGTTTCATTATACAAAATCATTAGAAATGAGTGACTTCCAAATGTAAAATCTGTTCATTAATTTTTTTGAACTTGGACAATTAAATAACAGCAACTGCATAGGGTTGGCATACATTTCTCCATCCATTCTTTTCTCAATATAAGGTCAAAGTTCTGAGTAAAAGGCAAAGAAAAGGGATTAATTTTTTTCTCACCACTGAAATAAGATAGAAGGCTTCTTCAACAGATTTGCAATGTTAAAATTGAGTGGTGAGGGAAGTGGAGCAAAAGGGAAAATCAATGATCAGCCTGATCATTTACTTATCATAGGCTCCAGCCTGAAGAAATGAACGGAGTGCAATTACCCAATAAAATGTGTTTGTACCTGGGGATGCTAAAGCACAATAGTGAGGAGATAATTAATCCTTTGCTATTGTTTGCACTATTTTTAGGGCATCAGCCTTGAAATATGTGGAGCAAATGTTATTTCTTTTTTTTTCTTTCCCATATTCTTTTGATTTCATGAAATGCATCTTTACAAGTGATATTTCCTGTACTGAGCAGTTTTCAGAGAAGATACTTTCACAGTAGCTTGAGAAGTAAGAAATTTGCAGTTTGCAGATAATTTTGGACTCTGTGGTCTTTAGTTTGCAATAACCATCTTGTTCCTCGCTAGGAAAAGGAAACATACAGCCCTTCCTATTTTTGTTTGCAAGAAGAAGCAACTCTACTTTGGACGCAGCCTCTCTTCCACAGGGAGGTATATAAGATCCATCGTTGATCTCAATAACCTTTCATTTGGTCTGGGCTGCAGACCAAAAATAGTTTACACTGTGACATGGCATGGTATAGCCTTTTAGCAGCAGAATCTGTACAAGTCCACGTGGATGCCGTGCTCATGAGAGAAAAATGCTGGAAAAGCTCTCCGACATGCACAGAGGTATTCTTCTCCTATTTTTTTTTACATTTATTTCTTTCTGGAAGGTATTTTCACAGCATGATGAAAAAGATTTAGCCCAAAGGTATTATTTAATCTGTACACATTTAAGTCTAAGACAGATATTTTATGCAGATAATCTCGTTTTATGAATAATCTCTCCTGTTTGTACACTGGGTTTTGACTGTCCTAATCACCTCTTAAAACCACGGAGATTCTTTTTAAAAAACTGTCTTAACATGAACAGCAAATACGTGTGCTTTAGAAAAGTTTTTAGATCATGGTACTTAAATACTCATAAAACCATGTCATTTATTAGAGTGTAAAACAATAAAAAACCTGGTTTGGGCTAATGCACTTTGACCATTCAAAATGCTAATGTGGGGCAGCTTAGTTTTGTTTTAAAACTCGCTAATATGAGTAAAAGCGTTACGTTTAAGGCTTAGCAACATGTTGCTAGGAAAGAAAAGGTCTTACATATTTTTATCAAAGAGTACCTTAATGACAGAGCCAGATTTGACAGTGGAAGGGCCACATATAAACTTTTCTCTTTGAGATGCCTTTGTTTGGATGTTCACACCACTCCCAAAGAAATAATTGCAGGTCCTCCTAAGAGCTGCATCCCTCTGAGTCTGAGTGCCGGAGAGCAGTCAGCATGGGCCAAGGAGCAATCTTGGCTGCTTCAACACAGGGTGAGGGAAACAGAGTCGGCATCTGCTCAGCTTGAACCCTCATTGTGTTTAATCTACATCCTCTTTTTAATCTACATAAATGTAAAGACCTCCTGCTAGTGCTCTGCGCCCTCCCAGGGGAAACACTGCTCCTTTGCCTGTGGTCAGAAAGACTCAGCAGCTGTAGCAGCAGCATCAGGAGGGCAATCAAAATGCACAGTTCATATATAATGGCACATTTAAGCCAGATGCCTTTTTTTCAGGGGGTGTAGGCAGACAAAACCACAAGAAATAATTGTGTATTCATGTCTGGCTATTCTCTGAACCCAATTACCTGATCAAAAAGCAACTTCTACCTGCAGTTGCACCTAAGCAGGAGTGGTAAATTATAGTGGCAGTACAGAGGAGCTCTGCTAAAAAGTCTTAGCGATTTATCACTCTACCTTGCCCTCTTCACCTCTTCCCCCCATGAGATTACTTACAGTTTTTCCTATAAGACATCAATTATCAAATATTTCCCTCTCTGGCCCCAGAAATGTCTCCCCTGTGTCTGTCAGAACAGTGCAGAGGAGAAGAAAAAGGTAGTAAGTTGATTGGTTTGTTGTGGTTTGGGTTTTTTTGTTTGTTTTTTTTTTCTTCCCTAGAAAAAGCTTTAATATTGTTAGAAATGCTCAGAAGTGGGTATGCTGGCACTCAGATGGCCCTCCTATGCAAGACCCTAGCTCTGACCTACACTGCTGTAGCCTGAATACCTGCCATTGCCTCCAACCAAAATGACACCACCAAAAACTCAAGAACAGCCATGCCTTGTCCCTCCAGGGATGACTCTGCTAACAAGAGAGTTTAGCCTGATCTCAGCTAAGTGATCTGTGAAGAAACTGAAATACTGTTCTCAAGGAAAACCTCTGTGCTCACACACCACATGCAAAGAATGTGGATTAACCAGTTTCCTCTCTCTGCCACAGTGCTTGCAAAACTGTGATGATGTCTTGCAGGGGTACAAAGGTGGCAGAAGGACTCTGTTTTAAATACATTTCCTTTAATCATGCTTCACCTTTCTTTTGCCACTTACAGATGAATGCTGTCATTCTGTGTGTTGCCATTCGGCTTCTCTTCGACTTGCATGGAAAAAGGATCATCCCTATGGAGAGGTATGTTCATACAGCTTCTAACAGCACAGCAGCTCTGTTTTGTGTGGGATATAACAGTGCTACTGCTATGCAAATTAGAAAAGCTAAGAAGTCTAAGTATGCACAGGATGCTACAGAGTACCAGCTTAAACAAAAGTGTTGATTTTGTAGGCAGGCAGAAACAGAGCAAGACCAGCAGACCACAGTTCCAACACCAGCACATAAGTTGCCTCATCAAGCACATCCACATGTTTTAAGCTTTAAAAAAGGGAATAAGTAGGCCTTGAACCTACAGTTTTCTAGTGTTAGCAGATGGGTATAGTTTGAGGACAACATGCAAATTTTGAGGCAAATATATTCAGTCCAACTGACTTTGGAAATTTTACCTCGATTTTGTTTACCAAATATGTTCTAGGAAAAAATACATGGAGATCTAACAAACAAACAAACCCTAAAAACCCCAAACACAACAAAAGCAGCCCTTATTTAAAAGACAACTTGATCCAAATGTGACATTAAACCAACAAACATGTAAAACTGCATTTTGTGCCAGATCCTAAGCTGGTATGAATTGGCAGAACTCCCTCAACTTCAGTGTTTATTGACAGACAGTTTTACAATGCGGGACATGATTTCAGCATGCAAAGCAGTAACAGAATAAAAGCTGCTTATCTGAGCTGTTGTTTCATCAAAGTATTTTCTTGTTTGCAGACAGTTTTAGCTAGTTTACACCAAACCACAGAAAGACTACAATGCTTCTGGTTTTGGGCTCCTGAAGTCTGTGTAAATCTCTGCCCCTCCTGTCTGGATGCTTCTGAAGGATTAGTGCCAGCCTGTGGTGGGAAAGAAACCTTGAAATGGGAAGATTTTAAGCTCTCTGGATCTCATCCTGAGCATATTGTAGTTATCAGTTAGGAATCTGTAACATAAGGTTTATCAATGTAATGTCTTTTATTTAGGTGGTTGGTACTCAATCTTAGCCAAAATTATGACCCCTCAAAAAAACCCCACCACTCTCTTCTCCCCACCCCCACCCACCCCCAAAAGAACCCCAAAAACCCAAACAAGCAACTCTTCCAGCACTAAGGATTAAATTTTATTGTATTTTATAGTGGAAAAAATCACAAAAAACCTCGGGACTCACCAAGTAATTCTGTAATTCCTTTGTTGGTGCAAGACATTAATGTCTACCTCTGTATCTGTTGTTTCAGAGTTAGGGACAATGACAGAGGAAAGCCTAAGTTGTGCAGAAGCAGAGAAGTACTCAGGTGTCCCTTCAAAAATGCCATGGGCAAGGTTCTGCAAGCTGATACAAGCAAGTTGGAACCAAGTGGAAAATCCTTAGCTGTCCTCCTAAGACTTCCAATACTAGCCAAAGAAGAAAGTCTTAGAAATAACTTTATATTTTTTCAAAATACTGCATTGATTGGTATATTTTTATACTTTGTCTTGAAAGTTTTTTTTTATTTTGTTCTTATCATTTACATCTATAGTTTACTTGCACTCATTCTGGAGACATGTTGTCCTAAGATTGTACCTATAAAGCAAACATAACTTCTGGTAAAGCCTCTGTTCACAGATGGGAAAAACTACTTGGGCATTGATTCCTATTATGATATCTCTATGTGAAATAAGAAATCCAAATAATCAGGGAAAAAATGTAGGCATGGTTTCTTTTCTGAAGTACACGATGGAGTACTTTCTCCTGGTACACCATGTGACTACTATCAAAATCACTTTAGCAATGTAATAATGGAAAGGACTCTACCAAAACAACTTTAACTTTGGTTTGAATATGTGAAAAGGACTCATCTGACTGTGGAAAGGCAAGATACAAGCTGACATTATCTACATTTGAAACTAAAGTAACAGTGGTATTAAAATTGCCATCCTTCTTAAACTGTGTTTTGGAAATGGTACTGCTCATAAGTATTGCATAACAAATCCATTTCTTCAGGATATAGGTTTTGGTGAGGACTCATATTGTGTGATTTTTTTAAAAAGGTGTGCAAGTCCACTGTGCCCCTGAGAAATCTGAAATCTATGAAAAATTCAGTGAATTGATTTGAAAGACCTATTATCCTATACACGTAGCCTTGTTGAGTTAAACGTGGGGGAAGAGCTACAAATATCCCCCTCCCATTTCAGGGGCCTGCCCAGTAGTTCAATGAAGCAATTGCTCTCATATATTTACCAGAACACAAGACTTTACAGAACACTTGTAAGATCCATTCAAAGCTATCAACTAGTCGGACTTCAACCAGAGCACAGGTAAAGAGGGAGGTGTGGGCAGGTCATTTAAGCCTTCAGTGATTTAAAATATTAGTCACTTAGGAAGAGGGAACACCACCTAAATTATCTCTTTTGTCCATGTCCCAAAATGTTGAAATCTGAATTACTGGTTGTAAATATCTCACCAAGACGTTTTAAGGAATAAAAGATGAATGGACGGTTAAAAAAAAAAAAAAAAAGGAAATGGAGTAGCAGTATATATATCTATATATATCCTGTTCAGGGAAGATAGATGTGAAGGTAAAAGGAGTAGAATCCTATGACATATTAAACATTAATAAAGCCAAAACACATAGCATGAATAAAACAGAAGGCAGTTTTAAATCTCTTTAGGGAAGGATAGTAAAGAAGCATACTTGTAGAAATATTCTGTAAAATCATATTTGTGACAGAAAAATGAAATATTATGGGAAATACTAACAGCCCTGAGAGGTCTCCTTTTTATGGTAGACTTTAGCTTCTAAAGATACATATTCCAGAAGAAATACTACAAATAAAAATAGGGCTGACTGTGATTGCAGGCAAATTCAATTTCCAAATTTGCATAGGTTCAAAGAAGAGTATGTCACAAGGGAAGTGAATTTGGAGAAGCTGTGATTTATTGGAGGCATTAGGAAGGATGGGGAACCAATTAGACAAGAAACATAACTGTTTCTGGGATGTTCTGTGAAAGGAAATAACCAATGGGTAGAAAGATTACAAATGGAGTTTCTCAGCAACCTATGTTAAAGTATAGCTTGTCTAATATTTTATTTGGCGAGCCGGATGCATATCTGTGTGCCAAGAAATTCAGTTGTTAAATTGCTAAACCAGAAATTATATAAAACATAAAGTGATGAAGTGAATGTTCAGTGGTATAAAATTCAAGGTCATGTATTTGAAACCATAACAAACCCCTCTACTATGAGTTTGTATCTCAGAACAGGTTATACGTTTGATATATTACTTCATCACAGAATGAGTGCTTTTACATTGTATGGTTCAGTACTGGAACAAGATATGCAATCTGGCTCAAGTATGGACAGGAAGATATGATAACTTTTTTAATCTTTTCTATTCAGGCAAGCAAATGGGCTTTTCTACTTTCCTTTAAATATAATGAAATTTTCTTCATTTACCCCTTTTCTTCAGGCTGCTGGAAAACAATAGATTTTAGGGGTATGTCAGTAAGCCAGCATGTAATTCCTTTCTCCCTAGATCAACAGTCAAGACTGCATCCTATTAACACTTCCCTGTCATACCAATAGGATTTGTACAGTTTTGCCATTTTGGGTCTTTATTGATCACTCTTAAATATGTGTAATGACAATTTCTGTGTTTTCAACTTCCCTCTGTGGCAATATAAATGATGTCTAAGCCAACTACAAGTTTCACCAGGAATAGCCACCTTTTCAGTGCTACCTATAACATTATTCTTTTTTTTTTTAGCCTTTATTTCAGTCCAATGATTTTATATTTCTTGCAAGAAGAGCAGATATAATTACCTTGTGAGTGTCATACTGACCCTATTCCTGTACTTGTATTTACATACACACACAAGCAATTCCAATGCAACTGGTGCATTAATTCACCCACTGGAAATTATTTATGGTGAAACATAGGTAATAGGAAGCTGATATGCTGTATTGGTTCATCAAGTCCCACTACTTTAGGGCTCTTGTCTTCACTGGGACGGCTATCAAGACAATACAATACAAAAGTAATGAATGGAATAGAAAATTTAAGTGTTTTTTCTTCCTTACCCCTGCTCATTTCCAAAAATGTTGAAGAGAAAAAAAGCTAATGAGGAAAGGAGAGGTTGGTTATCTACAGGAAATATGACTCTCACTATTATTTTTCATCTGAAAAATTAAGCTACAAATTTTTTCCACATGTTCCTGATCCACCTTTGCATCCCAGTCTATCTTTGCCTGGTTCCTACCGAAATATGAGGAATGTAAGTATGAAACAAAGCATGTTACCCCTGGAGTTTTGTTGCTGTTTAGCCCCAGTAAGCAACCAAACACCACACAGCCACTGGCTCACCTCCTCCTCTCTCCCAGTGGGATGTGGGAGAGAATTGGAAGAAAAAGATAGAACTTGAGGGTTCAGATAAGAACAGTTGGAAGTAAGTGAACTAATGATATTGATACCATGTAATGAAAATACTACTACTGTTACTAGCGGTAATAATATGTCATTAGAAAATAGAAAAAGCGAAGGAAAACAAAATGATACAACTGGAGGAAAGGAGGTGGGGTGGCCTTGTATATTAGGGAATGTGTAGAGCTCGATGGTGATGATAAGACTGAGTGCTTGTGGGTAAGGATGAGTGGGAAAGCCAACAAAGCAGACTTCCTGCTGGAAGTCTGTTACAGACCACCCAGCCAGGATGACGAGACAGGTGAAGCATTGTACAAGCAGCTGGCAGAAGTCTCATGATCGCTGGCCCTTGTTCTCATGGGGGACTTCAACTTACCAGGTGGCTGCTGGAAATACAACACAGCAGAGAGGAAACAGTCTAGGTGGTTCCTGGAGTGTGTGCAAGATAACTTCCTGACACAGCTGGTGAGTGAATGTACTAGGGGAAGTGCTTCGCCTGACCTGCTGTTTACAGAGAAGGACTGGTGGGGGATGTGGTAGTAGGAGGCCGTCTTGGGTTTAACGACCATGAAATGATAAGAGTTCTCAATTCGAGGTGAAGTAAGGAGGGGGGTCATCAAGACCACTACCATGGACTTCGGAAGGGCAGATTTTGGTTTGTTTAGGACACTGGTTGAGAAAGTCCCTTGGAAGACTGTCCTGAAGGACAAAGGAGTCCAAGAAATCTGGTTGTCCTTCAAAAAGGAAGTCTTAAAGGCTCAGGAGTGGGCTGTCCCCATGTGCTGTAAGATGACCCTACAGGGAAGATGACCAGCCTGGCTAAACAGGGAGCTTTTGCTGGGACTCAGGGGAAAAAAGGAGAGTTTACCACTCCTGGAACAAGGGGCAGGCAACTCAAGAAGAGTACAGGAATCTCGTAAGCTCATGCAGGGGTAAAATTGGAAAAGCTAAAGACCAGCTGGAACTTAATCTGACTACTGTTGTGAAAACCATAAAAAAATGTTTTTACAAATACATTAGCAACAAAAAGACAGTCAAAAGAGAATCTCCATCCCTTATTGGATATGGAGGGAAACATAGTGACAAAGGATGAGGAAAAGTCTGAGGTACTGAATGCCGCCTTTGTCTCAGTCTTTAATAGTCAGACCAGTTATCAACCCCCTGAGCTGGAAGACAGGGATGGAGAGTGGAATAAACCCCTCAGAATGCAGGAAGAAACAGTTAATGACCTACTATGCCACCTGGACACTCACAAGTCCATGGGGCTGGATGGGAGTCATCCGAGTACTGAGGGAGTTGGCAAAGGAGCTTACGAAGCCACTATCCATCATTTAACAGGGGTGTCACATTGGAAAGTCTCCATTCTTCTGGGACCTCCTATCTACAAGAAGGGCCAGAAGGAGGGTCTGGGGAACTACAGGTCTGTCAGCCTGACCTCAGTACCAGTGAAGATTATGGAGCTGCTCATCTTGAGTGAGCTCACATGTCAGGCGCAAGACAACCAGGGGATCAGGACCAGCCAGCATGGGTTCATGAAAGGCAGGTCTTGCTTGACCAACTCTATCTCTCTCTATGACCGGGTGACCCGCCTAGTGGATGAGGGGAAGGCTGTAGAAGTTGTCTACCTGGACTTTAGTGAAGTCTTTGACACGGTCTCCCACAGCATTCTCCTAAAGAAGCTGGTGGCTCATGGCTTAGACAGATGTAGTCTTTGCTGGGTAAACAACTGGCTGCAGGGCAGAACACAGAGGGTTGTGGTAAAAGGAGCTAAGTCTGGTTGACGGCTGGTCACGAGTGGTGTCCCTCAGGGCTCAGTTTTGGGAAGGGTCTTGTTTAACATATTTATCAATGATCTGGATGAGGGAGTGGAGTGCTCCCTCAGTAAGTTTGCAGATTACACTAAGTTGGGTGGAAGTGTTGATCTGCTTGAGGGTAAGATGGACTGAAGTTGATTGCATGAGGTTTAACAAGGCCAAGTGCGAGGTCCTGCATTTAGGTCACAACAACCCCAGGCAGTGCTACAGGCTTGGGGAAGAGTGTCTAGAAAGTTGTCAGGCAGAAAAGGATGTTGGGATGTTGGTTGATGGCTGGCTGAATATGAGTCAGCAGTGTGCCCAGGTGGCCAAGAAGGTTGTGTGGTCAGCAAGAGTAGGGAAGTGCTTGTGCCCTTGGCACAAGCGTTGGTGAGGCCACACTTTGAGTACTGTGTTCAGTTTTGGGCTCCTCACTACAAGAAGAGCCAGAGGGACCCAGAGGGACGTTGACAGGCTGGAGAGTTTGGCCACTGCCAACATCATGAATTTCAATAAGTCCAAGTGTTAGGTCCTGTACATGGGTTGGGGTAATACCAAACACAAGGACAGGCTGGGCAGAAAAGGGATGAGAGCAGCCCTGAGGAGAAGGACTTGGGGGATGAAAAGCTGGACATGAACCAGCAGTGTGCGCTGGCAGCCCAGAAAGCCAACCATATCCTGGGCTGTATTAGGAGAAGCGTGGCCAGAAGACGGAGGGAGGTGATTCTCCCCCTTTACTCTGCTCTGGTGAGACCCCACCTGGAGTGCTGCATCCAGCTGTTGGGCCTTAAGCATAAGAAAGATGTCGACTGGTTGGAGCGAGTCCAGAGGAGGGCCATGAATATGATCAGGGGGCTGGAGCACCTCTCCTACGATGAAAGGTTGAGATGATTGAGCTTGTTCAGCCTGGAGAAGAGGTGGCTCCGAGGAGACCTTATAGCAGCCTTCCAGTACCTGTAGGGGGTCAAAAAGGAAGCTGGAGGGGGACTTTTTACAAGGGCCTGTAGCGACAAGACAAGGGGTAACAGGTGTAAATGGAAAGAGGGAGATTGAGATTGGACATCAGGAAGGAATTCTTCCTGGAAAGGGTGGGGAGGCACTGGGACAGTTTGCCCAGAGGACCTGTGGATGCCTCCTCTCTGGAAGTGTTCAAGGCCAGGCTGGATGAGGCTTTGAGCAACCTGGTCTTATGGAAGGTCTTCCTTAAGCATAAGAAAAAACACACAAACAAACCCAACTTTTTTCACTGTGAGGTTGTTCAAACACTGAAGCATATTACCCAGAGAGTTTGTGGAGTCTCTGTCCTAAGAGAGATTCAAAACCCAACTGGTCATGGCCCTGAGCAACCTCCTATGGCTGATCTTATTCTGAGCAGCATGGTTGGAATAGATATTATCTGGAGGCACTTTCCAGCCTCAGCATTTCTGTGACTCTGCAATGCTGTGTTCAGGATCATTTTACCTGAATAGGTGAGAATTTCTAAGATGTGCTTTGTATTTGTTTCTCTAATTATTTTTCCTTCCTGTTACTTCTGCTAATGAAGCATAACAGTTGACAGGAGATTCTGGAAACAAATGTAAATCTTGTGTCATGTGGTATTATAACTGTATATAAAGGGATAACTGACACAATGTAAATAATGTCTATCTTATTAGCAAGTTCCCAACATTTATCCAGCATCCTGACAAACTGTAAATTATAATTTATTGCTTAGAAATAAAAATGAGTTATATATAACAAATATTTTCCTGGAATTAAACTCCTTTATAGATGAAAAAACAATAGAAAAAGAAATCAAAATATGTAATAAGAATCATTTTAGTTTAATAAATATTACAGCCCAACATTGGATAAAATGTTTTTAGTTGTTTTCTGAGATTCTACATAGAGCAATATTTTGACTGCATTTCATTTACAAGCACAGACAGTCATGAAGTGTCTCATTTTGCATGTCAGCTCAGCTGATTTTCCACCCACACATCATTACTTTTGCCATATAATGCCATTTTATGATTTTGCTAAAAGTAATAGCTATGGTCGGATAACAGGAGAAAATGGTGTTTTCCACCATGACTAATTATATTTTTTGCTTTGACGAGAGACAGGAATATTTTGCTATAATATTTAGCTCAATAACTTGTACAGAGAAATATATATAAATTTCATGCAACTAGGTATAAATAGTAAATGCACAATATTTATTTTTATCATTAACTTATTTTTTAAACCAAGTGAGATGATCATTTTCAGACTACATTAGTCTCATTTATCTCCATGATGTCCTTAATGTTATAAGATGTTACAGCAACATTACCAGCTCCTGCAGGCCTGTCTCAGCCTTTAGCTACTCAGGCGCATTATTAGATTGTCAACATAACTCAGACATCTCATATAAAAAGAGCCAACCCACTGGCTCCAGTTCTTTGTCAATGTATTTGCTTGATTTAATAGCTTTAAATTTATCGAGTATTCTTTTTTTCTTTTCTTTTTTCTTTTTTTTTCTTTTATTTTTGGGTACAAATACACTACTTGGAGAATCTTGTTTAAGAGTACTAAAAAAGATGAACAAAGGTAGCACTTTGCAAAAATCCTTTTATTGTCACATACTGTTTTCCTCTGATAATTCACTGCACAATATCTGGATGAAGAAGAAAAGCCATAGTATATTTTTGTTGCAAAAATAAGTAGAAAAGTATTTTGAGGTGACCCTTCCTAAGTGATATAAGCCCGTATAGGGAATTTTTATTTTTTGAGGTGAAGTACCCACCTTTTTGTAGGATTTAGTCCCATGTAAGTTTTTTGGAATGTGACAATTAATTTGCATTTTTAAAAGGTATCTGAAAGAAAAAAGGTTTAGGACAAATTTTGTTGTGAATACATAGCCAGAGAAAGGGTGGATTCTTTTCGAAGTGTCTTGTCTGCTGTAACAAGATACTTTTCAAATAAGTCACTATGACCCTCACTCTGTCAAAATAGTACAAGTGTCCAGCTGTTAGATTTTATTGTTTATGCACCAAAAAATAATAATAATTAAAAAACAAACAAACAAAAAACCACAGTGCTTAAAGACAAAAAAATTACCACTAGAACATCATTTATAAATGCATGAAGCTGAACTAGGCCATCTCTGAGGCAAAGCAATATTGTTTTTCATTGGAATTCAGGGCATTTTCCCTTCTCAAACCTTCTTACTAAAGCAAATGAGATAATGCTAAACACAGAAAGCATAGTAAGTCAGCAAACTTCAGTTTATTGTGGGAAACCAAACTCATTTTCAAATATATTATTCTTGTGATTTGCTGTACACCCATACACTCCTGCATATATCACACATAAAGTGTATGTAATACTATTGTTATATTTTCTCTCTCAAAAAAAGCTTTTTGTGGTCATTGTAACAGCTTTTGGAAACAAGTTCTTGAAAGTGAGTCTCTTAGGGATGGATGAATATTTATTTTGCCTAATATATATGAATTTGCTATATAAAAGACGTAACTGTATACAAATTAGCTATGTATTATATAAAAGGCAGGACTCTATACAAATTAGTCACATAAGCGCAATACTTACCTTCCAAATCTCATCCAATTCCAACAACTATAATGATGAACAGATCGATCATGGAACAGAACTCAGTAGATACTCGAAATCCATCTAGCTTCAGCATGTTGAATTGAAGTCTGTAAGTTAATAAATGAGATAGTTTCGGGAGGAGATGAATGTGCCCAGAATCTTAAAAACATTGCTCAGGTGCCAAGTGTTAACTGGATAAGACAAAGTAAAATCCTGTATCAAAAAGGAAAATATTTTCTGAGCATTAGTAAAATTATTTGCATTTTCATAACGTTCTCATGTAGTTTAGATAGAATGTGGATTGAAAAAAATTCCAAAGATTTAGTTAATAAGAATACAAATGTTTTGGATAGGTTCCTGTTCCTTGGCTACTCTGCTCATGTATAATGTTCTATGCAGCTTTTTGTTTGCTGGATTTTTGGAGGAGTAGTAGGAGTATGACAATAATAATTCAAAATCTGTAACTTCAAAATGTCTTTACTACTGATTCTGCCATCTCAGCCTCTGCTGAGGGTACATCTATTACTGTATTCTCTCTGTCCTACATCTATGAAATGCTGACACTAAGCATATGACAACTATTCAAGAAAAAGGAATACATGAGTTTCCAAAGCCTCTGATTTACTGAAGTCATTAAGCACTTCATTATCCCTTAAAACTCAGAAACCTTTGGTTAAATGGAGAAGTATGGAGGAAGCCAGGAAGAAGAGACAGAGGGAAGGAAGGAAGAGGGAAGCAGATACATCACATGCATAGGCATGTTTTTGGTTCTGTAAACTCCTATCTAAATAGCTGTGCTGATTTGTAACCAGCTGTCAGTTAGCTGTTAACTTACCTACTGATTTACTGCTGACATTTACAGCTAAAGGAGAGAGTTTAACAAATTTTACTAATGGTGCATTTTTTTCCTAAAGTTGAGTGAACAATTAGCATAGGGTTGCACATTCATGAAGTTCCAGACCTTTTCATGATGCAACACCTACCTGTACATCCATTTTCACTTTTAAACTATGTCTTTGGTCAGGTTTTATTTCGCTGTTCTTTTTTTACAGTGATTTTCTTTTCAAAATCAATACCAAAACAATTTGTTAATGTTGTCCATCTCAGGAGCCAAACATATGATTTGATCCAAGCTGATCCAGATAGTTATGCTGTAGCATTTGTGAAGCAGAAACTATTACTTTGTTTCAAACAGTGTGAAAAATTACAGCATTTTACTTAGTTTAAGTTTTTTTTTTCCCCACAAAACATTTTCACAGTTGTTGGTGTATTATCATCCTACGTATGGCACAAAGGAAAACAAGGTTTTTGTCTCTAGCTGTGTCATTTAATTTTAACAATTAAATCCATTGCTAAAGTGATGTAGTAAATTTAATGATCTAGACTTAGCTGCAGCCATATAAAACCAAGGTGAATTTATTTTAAAAGTATATCAGTAAAAAATTCTGAGAAGAAGAAAAGTTATAGTTCCTAAACAAGGAGAAAAGCCAGTGTCGGTTGCAATAAGTATGTTTTCAAGCTAATAGGAAAATAACACCTTGAACATCTCTTCTCTGTAGCAGGTGTTTCAGCAAGAAGTGACATGTATTTGGGAACACATGAGACAATGGAATGATGCTGCTAGGAATAAGACACCATAAAACCTTATAAAAAAACTATGAGTTCATTAATACTGCAGATTAAGACAATACAAATTTATGGATGTTAATTTGCACTTGCTTTTCTACATTGTATAAAATGTTACGGATTCAAAGGTAAGCCCTACCATAATGTTATTTCCTAATGGATGAGCTCAGCAAAATCAAACCTGTGGTATAGAGATATGAACTATGTCTTCCAAAGAAAATTCAAGAACAAACACACACCACTGAGTGGGAAAACAACTGCCTATAAAACACTGTAAACTGCAGCTGATTCAAACTGCAATTCGTCTTGTTCTAGTCATTCTACTGGCTGGCTTCTCTGCATCTACAGAAGAAAATGCCTGTGAGGACCCTGTCCCTAGCTGCTTAGCCAATCTGAAGTGATGAAGTTTTACCAGAGGGAGAACATCCATCAAACAGGAAGGGGAAGCTCCCTTTCACTGTGAAGCTGCAATATGCAGTGCCAAAAACCTCAAACAGTAATTATTTTCATATCACCATTGTAATTTAGGTGTTTCATCTTTCAGTCAGAATTTTTTCCCTTCCAGGGGGTGCTTGGCAACATACTGAAAAATTCGTAAGCAAACCAGAAAGAGATGTAAACAATCTGTTCTTTGCATGGTGTCATATTTTACAGCTTGGAAAATGTAAGGCAGGCTAGAGAGATATCAGCTGAAAATAATATAGGAAAGCCCTTATATCACTGACAGAATTATGCATGATGAAAGGTTTTCTCTAGATAATGCAAAAGGAGTTCCACCTGGCATCCTGCAAGATGATGCCGATTGCACTAGCTTTTAAAATATCACTTATAAATGAGAGTTTGACTTTCACTTTTTTTTCAATATTAATTAGGCTTTTTCCAAGGAAGGTGAGAAAAAGTCTAGATGCATGTAGAGGACATGATAGCTTTCTTGTGATGCTCAAAACTCTGAGAGATAGAAAGCATTTATTTTTAGCAGGGAGGGTGACTGGTCATTGCATTGGTCTCACAAGTATGAGAGAAATTGCAGGTTCTTTGATTCATCCAAATCTGTTTAGTTCCTTTCTGAAACAAGTGTTTTATCCAAACGTATTAGAAAATTCAATGACAAAATAAATTGGTCACATAATATAGCTTATGCTGTACAAGAGGTGAATTAAATTACCTAATGATTTCCCCTGGCTTTAGTAACTGAGGGCCTGTTAATTAATAACACCAAAAGATTTAAAAGCTCAGAAGAGTACTTTATCAACTACAGACAGACAAACAGGCATAGACATCACTATCCTTTTGGTTTTTCTAAAAGTGAATTGACAGTCATGTCTGATTTTCCTTGGTAGAAATTCTGCCCAGTGCTGCTACACTGTTGTTGTACATGGGGTCTTTGAAGTCAGAATAGAAATACAAAAACATATCAGTGTCAGACAGTCAGGGTCCATCCTTCTATACCTTCAAATATAAGTTTGTGGAGTCTTGATTTCAAAAGGAATAGCATTTTAAGACTGAAAGTAATTACTATCTTAGGGATGAAGCTACAAGAGAGGCTCATAAAACTGGCTGGTGAGTTTCTCTTCTCCATTAAACTTCTGTGGTGTTTTACATGGATAACTATTAATGACTCAGTGCATTCTAAATGATCAGCATTTTAGCTACTATACTTATTCCATACTTTTTACTTCCTCAGGTACTTCTTCTATACTTGAATATCGCAATTTTGTAGACTATTTTTTAAGAAATGTTATGTGGTTTTCTTCCACAGTACTCTCATACCTTCCGTAAGTTTTAGATAAGTGATAGTTGGTTGTAAATCTTTATAGAGAAAAGCTACATTTTAGAATAATTCATTATAGCATTTATTTTCAATAACCAATAGAAATATGGAATAGGTAAAGAGATTCAGAAAAAAAAAATATGTTGAGATAAAAATAGTTTAACACAACCACACAGGGAGAGGAAACAATAATAACATTACTGATAAAAGAATATGCAAAACCAGGTGATGCACAGGCAATGTAGAATAATGCGTATTGGGAGCCACCTCTGGAGAGCATCTAGTCCAACTCCTCACTCACAAAAGTAATGTAGGACAGGTTACTAGGGCTGTGTCTGGTCAACTTTTGAGTATGTTCAAGGATGTCTATGCCCTTGCTCTGTTGTTTGGTCATGTTCACAGTTAAAAAAATAAAATTAAAAAAACCCACAATTTGAAGATACCCTTCTGCAATATGTTCCTAGTCCTTTTGCTATGTATCTTTGAGTCTGGCTCTGTTTTCTCTACAACTGCCCACTAGATAGTGGTAGACATCAATAAGAATCTGCCTTATCTTCAAGTAGAAAAAAAAACAACTTAGCCTCTCCTTGTCCTTTTTGTACTCCTGTCCCTCTCTTGTCTCAGTGGCTCTTCACTGACTTTCAGTATGTCAGTGTCTTCCTTTACTGTGAAACTCAAAACTGGACACAGTATGCTAAATGAAGTATCTTGAAAGTATCGAACAGAGGTGAAGAGTAACTGGCTGCCCTTGCTAACAGCCCAGTTTGCAGTTTGCTTTCTTTGCCATAAGGGTGCACAGCCAACTTGTGTTCAACTGATTGGTGAAAACTGCCAGGTCCTTTCCTGTAAATCTGCTCTCCAGCTAGTCAGTGTCCAACATTTACTGTCACTTCTGTTTATTCCATTTCAGATGCAGGACATGTTGCATTTTTTTTCATTGAATTCAGTTCCCAAATACTCTTTTTGCCTTACTTGATGACAGGCATGAGATTTACAAGAATTTATCAGGAACATCATGACCATTCAGAGTTAATTGAGAGTGGCTTTGCAATGATATTGATCAGCTCCATCCACACGCTGAGAAATATTCCACCTGGTCCCATGCAGTTCTTCATGTGAAATTTCCTCAAATGATTGCTAACTTTGTTTTTACTGTGGTTAAATGCTTTCCTCTCACAGATTCTATCACTAGTCCTAGGCAGCTGAGGCCAGAATTTAGCAGTAAAAATGGAGAAAAACCCCTACATTGAATACATCAGGTTTTTAATATATTTTTGTCACTGGGTATCTGACCCCAATTAGCAGTAGGACTACATTTTCCTTATCTTTCCCTTTGCTTACTTATAGAAACAAGGACCCTCATTGCCCTTCAGACCCTGTGTGAGTTGCAACTCTGAGATTTGCCTTTCTTCACTCCGACCCTATAAACTCAGTCAATGTTTCTGTATTCCTCCCTGGTAGCTTGTTCCTCCTTTTACCTTCTGCATACTTCTTTTTTGTATTTGAGCTCAGTCAGGAGCTCCTTGTTCATCAGTGCTGGCTTTCTGCCATGACTGTAATGCTCTGCAAGTTGAAACAGACTGCTCTCGTGCATTAGGAGGTCATTTTGAATATCAAATAGTTCTCCTGGGCCTCTTTGCCCTTCAGGGCAGTCTACTAAAGGGCTGTGCGAAGCAGATCTTTAACAAGCCAATATCTGTTCTCCTCGTGTGCGGGGCTGTAATCCTACTATTTGTCTTCCTCACTTCTCTCAGGGTTTTAAACTTCACAGTCTCAAGGTTTCTGCTGCCAAGACTGCAATCAGCTCCACAGCTCTGACTGGTTCTTCCTAATTCATAAGTAACCAACAGGGAATAGATGTTTTGTTCCCTGTGTCATCAACACACTCCAGAAAGCTAAATCACACCATCCTGTTGCTTTTCCAAAACTTAGCAGTGTAGAAGTTTCCTGCAGTTGTAGCAAGGTTTGTCTTCTTCCTCTTCTCAATCAGTTGGTCCATAACACCTACCATCATGTCAACTGTTGTCATCTGCTTTTTGATCCTTAGCCATAAGCTCTCAGCTGACTCTTCACTTGTCTGCACATACTCTAGCCACTCCTCTGCTTTAGAGTGTAACCCCTCCATCCTGTCTTCCCTATCATTCCTGAAGACATCATCCAGATCTCAAAAAAATCATAGTTCTGCAACTGTGCACAGGCTTCTACTTTCTTTTTCTTGTTCCCTGGGCTGAATGAGTTTGCATGCAGACACTTGTGATGGTCCCTTAGTAATGAAGCTTTCACAGCAGGACTAGGACAACTCTCTGCATTAAGCTGAGCCCTGGAGAGTACTTTCTTTTGTCTCCATGTCTGTTTGGGCTACCGTTGCCATTCTCAGATGAACCTATTTTAAAGTCTTCCTCACTAGGTTAGCAAGTCTGTTGGCAAAAAGAGGTTTTGCCCTATTTTGCATCTTCCCTGTGCCTTTTTATCCCTGGAAGTCCTTATTTATCAGAAATGATCCCATGCACTTAGAAGATGAAGTCCTGTTTAAACACCAGCCATGCAGTCAGGGTTTTCCTGCAGGACTCTATTACCTAAGCTCTTCCTTTTTACCAGCAAGATCAAGAACACCACCTGCATTATCATGCTCTTCATCCTCACCCCAAGAACCTTGGTATCATTCATGATACACTAAAGGTCTCCCCAGTAGTATGATTTGTCTCCACATGGGTGAGCAACAGGGACAATAGCTTGCAGACTGCATGAGTCCCAGCAGTTTCTCTGCAATATTCCAGACCTGAGCTGCTAGCAAGCAACAAATATGCCAAGACAATGAATCAGTTGTGTTTCTATCCCCTGCAGAGGTTAGCCTCCAACTGCGAGCAGCCACTGCTTATATTTGGGGCCAATTGACTACACCAAAATGCTGTTTCTATGTATAGATACAGGCATGCAAAAGGTATGCACTGTTTTTTAACTATAATGACATTCTTGACAAAGAAAACAGGAAATCTGGAGTCACAACCTATTATTTAGAATTTAGAGCTTTCAGCCTTCAGAGCCTTTTTGTTTTACTTAAATGTCCCTAACTGTTCACTTCTAAGGAGACAAAACACTCAGGAAGCAGTATTGAGCTATGGGAACTCCCCCTTCTTGTTTGAGTTAGTTAATTGATTGTTGTCGGACAGCTCCTGTGCTGCTAGCTCCTCTTCGTGAGCTGAATTGATTGCTACTTCTCCTAGTTGTAGACACAAGATAAGTTTCCAATTCACAGAAAACACTACAATAATTTGACTCTCTTATTGGAAGTCCCTGCAGAGAGGCTATAAAATGAAAGGACTCAGAGGAAGAATTATCCACTCATCTTGCCTTGCAACAATCCTTCAGGTCAGGGAAGTAGGTTGGAGAAGCATGAGGACTTTTTTATGCTCAGGCATATGCTGTGTCTGTTCTGTGAAGGGAATAACTTCCATGTAGTCTTTTAATTCTTTCAATAGGGACTTAAATATTGTTGAAAGCAGCATATTGCAATGTTGTCCAGTAAAGATATCCCAGCTGGGAAAAATAGTCCTTATTATACTACTGACCTTCTTGCATGTGTCCAGATTTCTGTTACAGCTTCAGCCAGAAGGAAATTATTTTCCAGTTCAACACTACCTAAAGTGCTGGGAAAGGCTTTACTCTTGTCTATATCTGCTTCTGTTCTCATTCTTGAACATCCATACATAGTTCTTGATTTCAACTAGTTCCTGAACTCTTCCAAAAAAATGAAATTAAATTAAATGAAATTACATGAAATTAAATTCAATTAATATCATGGCTAGGACAAAGGGGATCCCTTTTCTTTCTTCCTCCCCTCCCCCCCAGTTTCTCTCTCTTGCTCACCCTCTCTTACATATTATAGTAGCATTAGTCATTCTTATGGCATAAAGAGACTACAGAGAAGCGTATTACGTGAGCAGGAATTCCAATAATTATAATTCTTCTGACTTTTAAGTATTCTAATATTTAGGATTTTCAGAATAAAAAAAAAATCTCTATTCACTTCAGCCTTTTGTTGTGGAAACTGAAGTACTTGGCCCAACTGGTCTTGTGTAAAAAATCTATCTAAACAATACTGAGCAGAAAATAAGTAAAAGACCAGATATTTAAGTTGTGCAAATCAAAATACCTTTATTTTGTCAATGGAATTTTGCTACTGCATCTATAGTAAGGATCTGAAATAGTACTTGTTTAAACCAACCAACCAACCAACCAACAGAACAAACAAACCCATCCCTCTATTTTAACTTGTGTGGTCGGTTGACCTTGGCTGGAGACCTGGTGCCCACCAAAGCCGTTCTGTCACTAGCCCCCTCAGCTGGGCAGGGGAGAGAAAGTGTAATGAAAGGCTCACGGGTGGAGATAAGGGCAGGGGGAGATCCTTTGGAAATTACTGTCACGGACAAAAGCAACCAACAGAACAAACAAACCCATCCCTCTATTTTAACTTGTGTGGTCGGTTGACCTTGGCTGGAGACCTGGTGCCCACCAAAGCCGTTCTGTCACTAGCCCCCTCAGCTGGGCAGGGGAGAGAAAGTGTAATGAAAGGCTCACGGGTGGAGATAAGGGCAGGGGGAGATCCTTTGGAAATTACTGTCACGGACAAAAGAGACTTGATTTGGGGAAAATTAATTTAATTTATTACCAATCAAATCAGAACTAAACCCAAATCTTAAAACACCTTCCTCCCTCTTCTTCATGAGCTCAAATTCGCCCCCAGTTTTTCTCTACCTTCTTTCCCCAAGTTGCACAGGTATGGGGAATGGGGAGTACTGTTCAGCTCATCACATTTTTGTACTGCTCATTTCTCCTCAGAGGTAGGATATCTTCCCCTGTTCCAGCATGGGGTCCCTCCCATGGAAGACAATTCTCAATTAATTTCTCCAATGAGAGTCCTTCCCATGGGCTGCAGTTATTCACAAACTGCTCCGGCATAGGTCCTTTCCATGTGGTGCAGTCCTTCAGGAGGAGCTTGCTCTCCTTTGGGCTCTTCTCTCCACAGGGCCACAGGTCCTGCCAGGAGCCTGCTCCAACATGGGCGTCCCACAGTGTGACAGCATCCCCCTGCTCTGACGTGGGGCCCTCCCTGGGCTGCAGGTGGGTCTCTGCTGCCCCATGACCCTCCATGGCTGCAGGGGCACAGCCCGCCCTCTCACCACGGGTTGCATCATGGGCTGCAGGGAATCTCTTCTCCGGCACCTGGAGCACATCCTCCCCCTCCTTCACCACTGACATGGGTGTCTGCAGGGTTGTTGCCCTCACATCTCACTCTCTCTCTCTGCTGCAATTTCTCCTCCCCTTTCCCTCTCCCACCCCTTCTCAAACATCCCAGAGTTGCTGCCACCATCGCTGATGGGCTCAGCCTTGGCCAGCAGCAGGTCTGTCTTGGTGCCATCTGGCATTGGCTCTGTCAGACATAGGACAAGTTTCTAGGAGCTTCACACAGAAGCCACTTCTGTAGTCTATCCCCCCTGCTACAAAAACCTTGCCACACAAACCCAATACACCTAGAAGTTGAAATATGCTAATGCAAGCATTGTCCTAACACTAAAATGAAGCAATGTGGCAAATCCTTCAATAATCAGATTGCATTTGACGTCTTACTAACACCAGGGAGCAATGGACAACTTTTATGTAGGTTTCCCTATCAGTTTCTCAAAGGTGCATTGGAAAACAATCCCAACATATGTCCATAAAAATGAACTTCTTGTTTATTGTTTTACAAACAATTTTTATCACCTATCTCTGGCAATCTGGTAATGGTAATCCTAACTAACTTCCCATTGTTCTAGAATATGAATATTACAAATTTATATTTACTTATTATTTAAAAAAGAAGGAAAAAAAGAAGAGATGGCTGTTGTGATCAGGTAAATAGATGGTGAATGAAACCCTAGGATGTTGCAAATGCTGTGGTTATTTACCTATACACCTACATATTCCCTGCAATAGCTATTAAATAGTTTAAATAGGAATAGGATAAAATATTTAATATTTGTGCGAAAGAGATAAGAAGAGTGAGAATCTAGGAAGCAGTCATCCAAATACAGCATTAAAGCATTAGCAAATTTATGTCAGGAAGTCCCAGGATTATTTCTCAGTTTCAAATCTTCTGCGTTAGTGCTTTATTCATGACTAGTTGTAACTAGAAAAAGACAGCAAAAACATAAGGTAAAAACAAAGCTTTAGAATATCTATAACAAAATGTTTGATGAAACTAAATGCACATGCAGATTCTGGGCTATTGGTATCAGTGGGAGTTTTGCTACAGATCGACAGATGTATAAGGCCCGTTGTATTACACTGATATGAGGAGCAGGCAAAATGCTATTTAACCACAGGAGGTTTTGCTTGCTATCTGAGATGGAACAACAACACAGAAGCTAAAAGATGTAGACAGGCATTAAGTCTACAAAATAAATAAATGATACTTTTATCAATTTTCTGTCATTCTAAACATGTATAAAACTGTTTCCATTAGGGTGTAATTTTTTGTTTGTTTTCTTTGTTGTTGTTGTCTCCCACCTTCCCTCCCCCCACTTCCCTCCCCCTGCTCCAATCCTTATTTTAATATGTATTTATAAAAAAGCACAACTACTGAGAGGAAAAAGGAAAGATTATCTTCCTTGTGTTCTCTACTTCTGGTAGACAGCCTAGAGGAAGGTATAATTTAGAATCATAGAATGGTTTGGGTTGGAAGGGACCTTAAAGATCATCCAGTTCCAACCGGCAGGGACCCCTTCCCCTAGACCAGGTTGCTCAAAGCCACATCCAGCCTGGCCTTGAAGACAGCCAGGGATAGGGCATCCATGACTTCTCTGGGCAACCTTTTCCAGTGCTTCACCACCCTCTCCATGAAGAACTTCTTCCTGATATCTAACCTAAATCTCCCTGCTTTCAATTTAAAACCATTACCCCTTGTCCTGTCACTACAGGCCCTTGTAAAAAGTCCCCCTCCAGCTTCCTTTTTGACCCTTTTCAGGTACTGGAAGGCTGCTATAAGGTCTCCCCGGAGCCTTCTCTTCTCCAGGCTGAACAAGCCCAACTCTCTCAGCCTTTCTTCATAGGAGAGGTGCTTCAGCCCTCTGATCTTCTTTGTGGCCCTCCTCTGGACTCGCTCCAAATGGTCAATATCCTTCTGATGTTGAGGGTTTCACAGCTGGATGCAGAACTCCAGGTGGTGTTTCTTGAGAGGAGAGTAGAGGGGGAGAATCACCTCCCTCGACCTGCTGGACACACTTCTGATACAGCCCAGGATACGGTTGGCTTTCTGGGCTGCCAGTGCACACTGACGGCTCATGTTCAGCTTTTCATCCACCAGTACCCCCAAGTCCTTCTCCTCAGGGCTGCTCTCTATCAGCTCTCCACCCAGCCTGTACCTGTGCTTGGGATTGCCCCAACCCAGGTGCAGGACCGTGCACTTGGCCTTGTTGAACTTCATGCAGTTGACAGTGGCCCAACTCTCCAGCCTGTCAAGGTCCCTCTGGATGACATCCCTTCCCTCCAGCATATTGACCACACCACACAGCTTGGTGTTGTTGACAAACTTTCTGAGAATGCACTCGATCCCATCATCCATGCCACTGACAAAGATGTTAAACAGTATTGGTTCCAACACTGACCACTGAGGAACACCGCTCGTCACTGTTCTCTACTCAGACATTGAGCTATTGACAACCACTCTCTGAGTGCGGCCATCCAACCAGTTCCTTATCCACCAAGTGGTCCATCCATCAATTCCTTGTTATTATTTTGTAATAAGCAACAAGGTATACACACTAAAAATTGGATGCACATGCTAAAATGTTATAATCAGTTACATGCTGCAAAGCTTTTCCAGAGAAATTTCAGTTGGCTAAGAACTGAGAAATGGATCCAGATCGGATGCTGCACTATTTTAATTAAGGAAAGGATGTGGTCAGTAAGGTATCTACAATCTACAGCCAACAATTAGTAAGGAACGTTTCATAGTTGTCCTGTCCCTGGGTTTAGTTGAGAAACAAATTAACTGTTAGCTTTCACAAAGCTCTCAGAAGACAGAAGAAAGTTGCCTTTTTCACTTTGGAGCTTACCCACCTTTGTACTGGTACACAGCCAGACATTGCCTTTCCCATTTTCAGCTGAGTTTTACGAGGGGGAAGTATTAGTGGACCTGTCAGTAAGTGGTTTCTGACCTTTCCCTTTCCCTAGAATCCCAGCTCCAGAGGACCAAGCCAAGATATTAAAATCCTCCTATAATGTTTTTCTATGCCTGCTTCAGGACAGCACTCTATTTTTGAGAGAGTCTGAAGTATTCTGAAAAACATGTCTCAAAAAAAAAAAAAATTAAGACAGGTATCAAAAATCCACCATATGTAGACCCTGGGAAGTGTCCCTATGGTGAAAAGTCTGCTAGTAGAAAAGACTGAACAGCATCCAAAATAAGCCAGCTGCTGAATAATATGGATAGTCGCAGAGATTGGAAGAGGATTTGACCAGGGTAGATGTAGGTTACAGTAATTCATTGCCAAGAGCTGGGACTCACAAGTAAAATGTCAAGTTATTGCAGAGAACCTTCTTATGGGAAATTGTAGTAAACTTTTTCAGAAGACATATGGAAATGAAACAAATGTTAATAGATTCATCTAGCTTGGGGGAAGTCGTGTTTCTAGTTTGCTATATCATTCCGTCCACCTTTCTAGCACCCCTCCTCCTCTTACAGTTTCTGCCTCCAGGCCATTGAGTCTATAAACAGGAACAAGGTCATCAGTAAAACACAATTTAGCTGTTCTGAGAGCCTGGTAATTAGTGTTTACATTATTTGAATGGAAGTGGCTGAACTTGTTGTTGGCTGTGTATTCTGAGCTGACTACAACAAAGTTAGTGTCATCTGTCACCTTGCTGAAAATTCATCATTCTGGGTGAGTAAACGCCAGTACTTCTGCATGTTATTAGCTAAGAGGAATCAGGTAATCTTAGTTAAAAAATATATTTTACAAAAGTAAAATCCTTTTTCTGTTATTTTCTCTGACTGAGAGGAGCTGCTATGGACCCACCATAACCTCCCCATTTCCCATGGCCTTTACACCACTCCACATGGGGCGGGTGTGGGAGAACACCTGTGACAGAAACTGACAACTGATCTCCTTGTCATTATCACAACCCAAGAGCTTTTTCATCTTATTTTCTACACCTGTCCTGTTGAGGAGCTTCAGTGAGAGTGGCTGTGTGGGCATCTGTCAGCTAGCCAAGGTCATGCATATCATTGTATTGTTGGGTACACACTATACACTTTAGTATATATTTATATTAATAGGCTTAATTAACAAAGTTACCACCCCTAACTGAAATGTAAAATTGCTTGAAAAATTGTATGAGAAGTTCTGAAAACTTTGCTGAGAGTAATTTTACAACAAAGAGTGTGAAAGAAAAAGGCAGTAGAGTAAAAACCAGAAAGATATATCTGGTAAAAAAAAGGAGCAGACTCCAACACACCTCAAAAGGACCATGATACACACCAAAGTCAGGGTCTGAAGAAGCATGTTTGCTGAAGCCTGGTAAGGCAAGGAAGCTCTTCTTAATTTTTTGATTCCTCTTTTATCAGGTCCAGAAACAATGGGTTTCACAGAAGGGGAAAAAAAAAGTAAGAAACAAGAAGTTGTACTTATTTTTTTAATATGTTTGTTTGCTTGGGACATCTTAAATATCAGTGTTTTCTGTTATCATCATTGAAATAGGCACGTAATTTAAAACACGTACTGTAATTTAGTTTGAAACAACACTGAACACTTAATTTTTACTGGGATATGTTTTCCCTGTATCAAGTTCCCTAGAAACTTTAATTTTAACTGAAAAGCTTTTCAGATGGTACCCTCATTGAACTGCAGTTGCGATTCCCTTGCTAACACCTCTCTTTTCTCATTCCCTTCCTCCCGTCAATCACAGAGCTCTGTTCTGCTTTTATGAGAAAGAAAATATATTTTATCCGCAGAGGCTTTTCTCTTCCCTAGTGAATGATAACCAAAACCAATCTTTTCCTCTTTTCCCATTGAAAGCACTGTTTAGTGGTAACTTAATGGATATTATACTTTCATGTTGAATAAACAGTCTTCCCGAGTTGAAAATGAGCTAAGTAAAACCTAGGGTTTTAACACATAGGGCCAGCAACCTTTCAGCAAAGTGTTTCCAAAGCACTAGAAATGCATATATACTTTGAAAAGCTAAACCTGAGAAAACGGACAAATATACTTGTCAAAAAAACTTCACATATATGGGTAGAAAACCTTCACAGATAGTCTGATGAAATCCCAATCAAAGCATATTACTCAAAAGTCTATACTAATCAGAAAGACACAATACAAAAATCTTGCAGATCCTTAGTAAAAAGTGATAAAATATATTCCAATCCTATTCTAGCCTTTTTACAATAATGCAGAGCCCTCAGTATTCCTTCTGTACTGTTACCTCATCTTCCCAAGGTTGCTGTCTTCATACTGTGCCTTGTACTAGTGACGCCAGCCAGCATTTGCCTACCTCTAATCACTACGAGCATCTTCAGTATTTTTATTTAATATATGCAATCAACTTTTGGTTTCTATTTTAGATCCGGTTTTGGTTTGTTTCGTATTTATTGGCTTTTATTTGTCTCCCTTGACAGTTTTTGCGAATAATCATTTCTGAGGGAACGCTTTTTCCCAGGACACATAAGCACACATATAGTCTCATAATTTGGGGACATTCATAATATGAATAACCTGTGGTAGATTTGGTAAACTATTATTTACCAAAGAATGGGAAAATTAAAACTAAATTAAATCTTATGCTGCTTTCTAAAATAACTTTTTCAGATTTTTTTTTAATTTAGTGAGAAAATGTTGTGACATTTCATTTCCATATTTTATTAAAATTACTTAGGCATGAAAATACCAATTTTGACCTTTCAGTCTTTGGAAAATAAAGCAGAATAGTTCATCTAAGGCTCCCCCTTCAGCCTTAGCTATTGGCTCTGTTAAAGTGTAAAATCCTGGGCTTCATCTCAGAGTTGACAAAAACCTGTTGATTTCATTGGCACCAGAAAGAGACATCCCGTATGAAAAACAGTTTCTAATTGCTCTTGCATTTATCAGTGTTGTAGTTCCCTCATGTCTCATTCACTTTACTATGTCTCATAAGTCATACATTGTCATGAATAATGGCTTTCATCATGAAAGCTCTAAAAATAGTTATTAGAGGTAGTCTATGTGACACATCTGTGAAAATGACTAACATTCATTTCAGTTCCAGCTGAGGAAGTGGAGGGGACACTCACATGACTCTTATTCTGGCAGAGTTAAGGTAACACAAGCACTAGATCTTCAGTATGTTCAGACCTTTAATAAAGGGTCAGACGTATCTTAATTCTGGTTTTGGACAGTCAGTACAAAATTTACATTTATTTTAACCAAAGCAGAAGTAGTTGTGGAGTTTTTTGGTTTGGTTTTGTTTTAATATGACTTGTGCCGTTTTCACAGAGATTTTATAAAAATGAAACTATGCTGCATTTGATGTTAACAGCACTAGAAAACAAACTCAAGTGTGGTGACAGTGTTATAAAGCACCTGTATCCTTAGAGACTGATTTTGTTTCTGCTCTGCATGAGGGCAATGGGAAATCAATTAGAAATCAACTCTAAAATTGGGTCACTCTCCAGAGAATAAGTTGAACCTTTCTGGTTCACATGAACATGAGAGACGATGCGTACGCTCAGTGTGAAAAGTTGGTTTTAAAAGGGCCAAAATCTTCAGATGCATAGGAGAATATTAGACTTCTTACTGCATAAATGTCTCCTAGCAGCAAAGGAAAACAGTGTTGGAGATTACATGTGTGATCTCTTACATCAGGTTTATTTCAATTAAGCAGACTCTGGTGAAGTGTTGTTTAAACTGTTGCATTTACTTGAGTCATTTATGAAGGTAAGAACTTTTTGAAATAATATCAACACAGGCTGTGGTCTGCTAAAAGGCAAAACTATGCAGCATTAACAGAGGGGATAGAGAGCCATTAAAATATATCCATAATTAAAGTATTAAAAGGCTTAGAGAAAAACACTATGGAACTCAGTGGGTTCCAGCTCAAGAAGAAGGGTGGGATGGGGATGGCAAAGGGACACTTGAGAATGAGCATGTAAGAAAAGAGGATCAAAGCTTGTGACAGTGTTACAGGTCAAAAGGCTGAACTTCAGCACAGTTTAAGAAAAGAGGCCAAATCTACATATGAATTTTAAAGTGGAATGCAACTACATTCAAGTTTTGTTTGCACTTTTAAAATAATTAAATTTGTACTAGAGTAAACTTTTTTATTCCTTACTTGTTTTGTCATCATTAGGTCAATACAGTGGATGGCATGCAACATTATGTACATAAACAGGAAGATCAAATGTAAGGGGTGTGTGCATGGAAAGATTAGTTTGAGCAAAGTTTTATTGCAAAGAAGTGAGTTCAAACTACCAACTGTTAACTTTCAGAAGGGAAACTGAAGAGTCAGGTTATTAGCAGATCTTTTTATATGTGACTTACTGTGATTAACTAATTAATTACATGATGGCTCTTAATCCATTACAAGAGAAATATCTGCCAGAACCACAGGAAATTAATATCCCCCATCCCTATCTCCCTGTATTCATAAACTAGAATGAAGAATGTTACAGCCAGGAGAAATTGAGGTTTCTTGCACAGTATAAATAACCAAAATGTTTTGCTTCTCCCATAACATGTTGCTAGTTTCGTAGGTTTCCTTATCAGTCTAAATCTGAAGGCATGATGCAGCCAAGTGACTGCTTGATTTCTCTAATGATAACATCCTCTCTGTTATGATGTACCAAAGAAAGAGGAGGTGTTTCTTAGCTACCTTCTCTTTCAACCCTCAGTTTATATGAAAGAATGTTGGGGTTTATGCTGGAGATGGTAGCAAATTCAAAAGATAAACCCTGACTTGATATTAAAGAAAAATCAGAAATATAATACAGGTTTCTATTGAAGAATCAATACTGAAATTTGACACTGATCTAGCAAGAGATGGTATTTCTCTGATTTGAAGAACTTTTGTTTGTAAGTTTGTGTCCTATGAACTGCATGCATATGGCAACAGAAATGCTCAAATGACAGTTATTTTATATTAGTATTTATATAATAGCCCAATATGAAAAACATTTCTTTGCTATCATGACCTAAATCTTTTAGAATATATGAAACTTCATGGATTAAGTAAGAAGCAACTCCTCTTTTAAAGCATGATTTCAGTCTAGTTAAAGTCTCTATAGCAAACTTCCAGTACCTGAAGGGGACCTACAAGGAAGCTGGGGAGGGGGGATGGGGGAGCGGAGAGACTTTTTACAAGGGCCTGTAGGGCCAGGACAAGGGGTAATGGGTTTAAATTGAAAGTGGGGAGGTTTAGGTTGGATATCAGGAAGAAGTTCTTCATGGAGAGGGTGGTGAGGCATTAGAACAGGTTGCCCAGAGAAGTTGTAGATGCCCCATCCCTGGAAGTGTTCAAGGCCAGGCTGGATGAGGCTTTGAGCAACCTGGTCTAGTGGAAGGTGTCCCTCCCCATGGCAGGGGGGTTGGAACTGGATGGTCTTTAAGGTCCTTGCCAACCCAAACCATTCTATGATTCTAAGATGCTTTCTGAAAATAATGCTTTTCACATGAACATCCATCTTGTACTGCTGGTGCTCAATGAATTCTATTTCATTGTACAGGGAGGAGGACAATTAATAGAATAAAAAAAAAAAAAAAAATTCTTACCAAATATTATAACTCTCAGGATTTTTCAGTAGTTAAAATCAGAAATGTATTAATTTATATTTTCTTATGAAGGTATTTATTTTTAGATCAAATTAATACCAAGAGCATAGCACTAATTAAGTATATATTGTTACACATTCAACAATGTTTTATACAGTACAAATAAGATTAGGACTTCTTGTCATCTAGAGAAGAGATCCTAGTGGAACCTATTAGGACAGACAGGAACATTATTACAAATAGAAATAATTCAGAAGCATGTCATACCTCTCAATCTGGTCCAAATATTTGGAAAACAAATGTTTATCAACACAGTATTAGTAATCTGCTAGTCAGACTTCTATTTTCTTCAGTTATGGAACTGAAAATAGTAAATATTGGTCTATAGTCCTCAGAATATGTGATGGGTCCTCAAGAAGGAATAATGTATCTCAGAAATAAAGCTGATATTAATTACTTCAGTGTATTTCCTAACACAAATAAGTGTCAGAATAGATATTCTCCAGCACCCACTGTACTTTGTGAAAATACAGTCCCTATCCTCAACACTCTTTACCACTACAAACACATGAAGGTTCCTGTATAATTTGCATGCAATGATAGAAATGAGTGATTAAAGACCTCTAGTTGTCTGAGGCTGAGATCTTGGGGACAAAATATATAAATACCAAAACCTTCTCAGAACAAATTGGAGTAGTTACTTTCTTCCCCAGCCATTCTTCCAACTGATAGTGCCAAGAAAAAAATATTTCAATGTATTCTTACTTTTTGTTCTCCCTCTGAACTTTTATCATGTGGGTGCTCATTGCAGTTCAACTGCCAAGTTTCTGCTTTTTATAAAACCTCTGAACATTGTCCTTATTCCACGGTAATGGGGTGTTAATTTTTCAAATACAGCCTCTGTGATGCCATACTCACTGGGTATAGATTGCTTCAGGGACTCTTTGGATGTATATTCCTTTATTGAGTTAATGTCACCATTAGTTTTGATTGCCTATTTAAGTACCTTCTTGTGTTCTGCTCAGGGTATTACAGATTCTTATTGTTGTCTCTTTTTTGGCAATTTTACTTTAATGCTTTGTTTGTTTGCAGTCTCCCTGATTTGTACAGGAGCTTTTGCCTCAATTTTCCTTCAGAGTGGATTCCAGTTGTGTTATTAGGTGGAGTACAAAGTGGTTTTCCATCACCTCAGACAGTTTTATACTTGCTTAATGAGGTTAGAGTTTCTGTTTCTGGGGATGTGACTTGCCTTATTTAGTGGGGTTTTAGTCACGCACACTATTCAATGACTTTGTTGGCTGAATCTTTTCAATTCCCTTCTGTATATTTGCTGTTTCTTGTAATATTATTCCGAGTTATGACTAGTTGCAGCTGTGTGATTTTGTGGCTAAGGTCTGCAGAAAATTCTGCTTATCAATAACTTCTCAACAGCTGGTGAACTTCTTTATTTGTGTATAGTATTAGGCTACAGAATTCACTAAATCCCCCATAACAAATTTTATTTTGATGTAGTTCACCTGTGCATGCATGAGTAAGTGTCATTTATTGGGAGCTGTATGTCAGACTGGAAAGGCTGCATTTCTCCTGTTGCATTCTATTCCCTGGTTAGGAGTCACTTTACACATTCTAGTGCACTCCTAACAAACTGGGATCCATTACATAAAACTCTGTCCTTTAGACCTCTGAGTTTGTTCATCCTTGAAGAACCGAGTGAGCTGAGAAATTACAGCTGCATCCTGCAAAAAGGAAAATATAACAATTTCAATCCCTGACTACTAAATTTTACTCCTGGATGCATTATTAGATGGACAGAATCAAATGTAGCAGGATACTAAAAATCAAAGGGCTTTACCAGTACCACCACTGCAGACATTTAAACTATTTGGATCTTGGCAAATTAAGCTTTCACAGAATCCAACATATTATGGGGGAAAACGGCCTACTTTCACTCTGGTTTTCCTTTGGCTTCCTAAAGAAGAAGGTTTGATTCATATCCCCAGGGTGGATGCTTCTGACATGGCCACTACTCTTCTGCCACAAAGCTCAAACCAGCTCAGGCTGCCCTGTGACAATGTGATTTTGGTACCCTGAAAAATGTTTGTTTTTCATCTGGTTTTATCTCAGCCCAGATAATGTGTATTAGTCTTCCAAAGGCAAAAATACAGAGAGGATAAAGCACGATAGTTTCGCTTTGAGGTTAACTTCAAGTACTACACCAGGTGATGTATCATATCATCTTAGGTAAAAAGCACAGCATTTACTGCTTTTTCTTCTTTAAAGCCATGAAGCCATGAGACTTGATAGCTGTGGAGATAAATTACTTCAGTACTGAAATGCTTCAGACAGAAAAGCTTCCCATAGCCACATTTTAAAGATTATTTCCAGGGAAAAAGGAAAGTTTCTTGGTTTATGTTTCTTCATGACTCATAAATAAGTCTGTTGTGTTTACTTTAACGGGATGATTAGTGGATTCCTCAATATCAGAGGATGACAAAAATAAATAGATACAGATTTTTTTTTTTAAAGGATAATTTTTATTTTCATTCAACACTGCAAGTCTTTGGAGGCAATTGAATCATTTAAAAGACTTTTTCAGTGACTGTCAAACCAAGAAATTCCCTGAGGTTAAGAAGACTTTTATGTAGTAAACATCACTGCTCTGGGACTTCAAAGTAGACCATTCAACAGGACTCCTTTATGAATGGGATTATTGCATTATGGGGAGTATTGCTTGAAAGAGGCTTTGGAACCTGCACCTGGAACACAAAACAGGTTTCACTTGTCCAGACTCAGGAGTTTCAATATTAAATGTCCAGTCAGGGCAAGGCATCTTTCATACTCCACCAACCATTTACTCAGAGGTGAGTAAAAAGCATTTCCAGGATATATGTCATCAAAACCAGTGTTTGGGATAGGTCAGATGAATCACTCTTCATCTTTTAACTACTGACTACTAGGGGATGTTAGCTTTATCTCTATCCCTAAGAATAAAGCAATAATCTAGCCATCTTAATTAATGCTGTGATTAGTCCTAAGAACCTTGTAGAACTTGGTTATTATCTTGATAACAAACCTGTGAAGCACACATTCAAGAGAATAAATGAGAGATGTATTAATGTGTGCATTGGGTAAAAACAACCTTTAAAAAACCCTTTGTAATTGTCGAAGCAAGTACAATTGTTTTGAAGACAGACCATGGCTCAATTTGTATAAATATCATTTGCATTCTTGAGCACTCAGACTGTGGTGATTCAATGCCCTGTAATCAAGTACCGTAACAAAAAATAATTATTCCTGTGCATCAAAAGTCACTAATTGTTCAATTACCTTGCAGGATTTGAGAGTATAAACAAGGCTAGACTGCTTTTTGAATTCTCAGACTTTTAGTCTTGTAAAAGTTGGAAGACACGTCAGCAACTGTCAAATGGTACTTGTTCACTTCTAGCAGCCAGAATACACCGAGAAGTTCATAATCCACACATATTTTTCTGACATAGTTTTGGACATTTATGTTATAAAACCCCCACAAATTAATTCCCTGTAAGATCAAATTCAACGAGGGGTCATATCAATAGACATATTCCCCTTGACTCTGTAGGTAGTATTATTGTGACTCACCAGCAGCTGTATTTTGAAATTTCTTTAAGATCTCTTAATAACAACATTCATTGTCTTCACAAAAAACCTTGAATTACGTCTAAGAAAGTTTATGAACTATGTTCTATGTTTAAGAAGTGATAGTAAGAATGAAAAGATGTGTTTGCATAAATTTCTAGTAAACAAAGCTGCGATCCTGCAGAAGCTTGAGTTCATTTGAAAAAACACCTGCTGAAATCGCTCAGCATCATATATCATAGGACACAAAATTGAAACTGCTCTCTGAATTAAAATTTTGGGAGCAAAGTTAGAGAAATATCAAAACATAATGAAGAGGAGTATTTACTACACGTAATGACAGCTCATAGACATCAAACAGGTAGAACATTAAGTTAGTCTTAGCTTCATTATTATTCATGTGGATGCCTTAGAAATGTCTGATATTTTCCAGCTTTCTCTGAGTGCAACAGAGTGAGAGAAGTAATCCTACAGTGAGAATTTCAAATCTGCCTAAATTATGTGAATGCCCTTTTTACATCAATGTGAATAAAAGCAGGTTGCTGAAATGCCAATGGTGTCATACCTTTAGGTGAAATCTGGAGCAAAATAAAGGAGATTTTTTTTCAAGATGTGTTTGTTCTCAGGTCCTTTGCATTAAGATGCAAAATGTTCATTGAAGATATGAAACCAAACAGGGGAGAAGTGTTAGGCTCATTATTTCTACTGATGCTGTTGTGAAAAGTGAGAGCTCTCTTGTAGCAACACTGGCCGTTATTCACAGCCTCTGACCTTTTCCTCAGGATCTGTTTTAGGAAAGAAACAAGCTTCCTAGAACTCCAGAGTAGACTGGGTAGCATCTTAAGCATTATGTTGCCTTTAGCAGCACATCGATCTGGGCAACCACTTACTTGCTTAAGTCTACAGTTGATCCTGGCTGATAAGTAATTACAAAACCATTGTTGTAAAGAGGGAGAAAGAAAAGACTCTTGCTTTGCAAAAGCAAGGGAAGTGGAGAAGAAGAAAGGATACAGTAGTTTATATGTGTATGAATGCATGTATGCATAGTTATTTAGAACTTTTGTGATGGTAAAATAAAGTAGAAAGTATGAAATTAAGTACAGATGGAAATAGGTAGGGGTGATAAAGGATTTTGCAAAGACAGAGAAGCAGTCCTGTTGGCAAAGAATTGGGCAATGCTGCATGAAGAGGAATCACTGTTATAGGGGAAGAATTCTGCAGAAGAAAATAGCTCAGGGCAGATTTCATTGAATCACCAGAAAGAATATGTTGATAAATATTGACAAAGAAATTGTCCACAGTCACCACCTAATTCAAAGTTGGTCCTGTATAAGTATAAATATCTTTTTTTTTCTAAGTTTATGTTGTAACTATATAACTTCACAAAAATAAGTTAATGTTTTTATACATCATACATATTTGCAATTTATCACTTTCTTCCTAATGATTATTCTCAGAATACTTTCTAAATATAATTTAATTAAAAGTTTTCAAATATTTTTTCTTTATCTTAGGACAGCTTTGCATTTACATTTCTAGGTAAGAGATGTTGACAATTAATTGTGTATACACTGTCCATATGATATTTTACCTGATGACTATTAATATTTTCCTAGATACAATTCAACCATTTTTATTGTTTTATTTGAATAAAAAGCTTATTTTTACTACCAGGTTTTGTCCTCTGTAATTAATTTGAAACTTCAATAGGTTTTGGGTTTTTATTTGTGTATTGACTAAAGTAATGTCAGTAGGAAAGATTGCTCTCTGTATTTACCTTTGAAATATCTCTGCCTTATTGGAATGCTTAATTATTCCTTTAGAGATAAATCCTAATTACTCTTTGCTTTTGAAAATATATCAAATTTGGACCAAATAATTTTTCTTATACTTCAAGAACTCTCATTGTCCAGCCCATTGACCCATTTTCATAAAGCATATGTTGCAGAAGTTGATGATATTTGCTTCATTTACTTTATTCAGAATTGTGTATAGATTCTTGTGGTTCATTTGCTCCAGAATTATTTATTTAAGTTCCTCCTAAAGTATGTTCCACCACTTTCTGACAGGTTACTTTTCAAACCTCCCTTTCCTGTTGTTCTTGTTTCTTCTGCAATTATCCTGAAGTTACTTTGGATTGAAGGTGTTACATCATTTGATATTTACACTTATCTTTCAGTATTGTTCTCATATCAACTAAGATGCTACAGTACCTTCCTAGACCTGCTTCTCTGAAATTTTTAAACAGAAGAGTACTGTGACTTTTTTTTTTTTTTTTTGGTATCGGAACTCGTTCTCCTTTTGTCAACAAAAACACCAAAAAAGAGGTTGTGTGGGAGTAAGGCTGACAGATAAGTTGATGAAGTGGAACCCTCTGTGAAACTGCCCAGTTACCACTTTGTCATAGTCTTTATTCTGCATATCTCAGTATATGAATCTGATTTCATTTTCAGGAAAATAAGACTTGAAGTTTGGCACCAAAGTCAACAGAACATGTGAGTTGTGAAGTAGCTTCTGAAACTATTTAATTATATTGAAATTAAGTATTGATAAAATAATTGTGTTTTTCACATTTGCCAGGATCTTGGTTTGTGTCTGAAGAAAGAATACATTTTTCTTTGCTTTTTGTATAAACCTAAATGGTTTTGTCATATACAGCTCTTTTTAAAACAATGCAGGAAAAAAAAAAAGACCTTGCATACAGTTACTAAGAGTAAAAGTTGGCTAAGGATAGTAGAAATTTAATCTGGTAGTGGAATTCCAGAAAGAAACAGTTTTAAAATTACTCTCGTGGTCTGCAAACACCGCATAAGATTGAGCATAGTATGTTATATATGTTCTTACATGAGGAATATAATTTCATTTTGTCATAAAATGTGTATTTTTAAAATAAATTAAAATTGGAGAGAACCCATTGCATCCATTTTTTTTTTCCCCTCAATTTTTAATTAAGGTAATTATTCCAAAGACACCTTATTGTTGGACTGAATTTGTTTAGTCATACTATCTGGTTATTAGACCTTTCTTTACATAGTCCACTCCAGGCTTTAAGTAAATATCTTACTATTTGATATAATCCTTGGCTGTTTCTACAGACCAAAACTTCCAGTAGCTGGTGAAAATGATCCAGAATGTGTGTTCAGTGTTTCCAAATGATTAATTCTCTGTTCAATCATTTGTTATATGATGGCTATCCTGATTATAAAATTATTCACAAAGTATTGAGTCAAAAGGATTCATTACATAAGCTTTGCTGAATGAGATTTACTGGGGCTATTTTCTTTCAAAAGTCTATTGACTGTCTTTGAGATGGAATGGAAATGTATTTCCAGCACACACCAGGCTATATTGCTAAGGTGCCCAAAATACGTGAAAAATGAGTGGGAAGCTGTGGGCCAATCTCTCCTCTAGGATGGTTGAAGTAAGGGCAATGTTCAATGAGCCTGATTTCTTCAGGTATGGTAGTTACCTGTGTCTTGAAGTGATTTGTTTGGATTTTAATTTTTGTAAGTAACACAGACCCTGACAGAGGGATATGTCTATAGTTAGCACTGCATGACTGTATTAATGTCCTTAAAACTGCTTATCATTTCATAATGCCCACTCCTAATATAGAGGCTGATATTAGACTCTGGAAAATGTCATCCATGTTTATCATCAATAAAATCATATCGCTAATGATGACTGCACCCCAGAATGGTATGCACCATAGTGTGGTATTTCAGTGGCAACATTGCTCAAAACAGCCTGATGGAATACAGAGAGAAGGTTTTAGGAAACTACTGGTGCTGGCTGCTGTACTTTGTGGAAAGATGGAAAGATTTTTCTCCCATTTGACAATGACATACATAAAATATGTGGTAGCACAGCTTGGAAAAAGCGAGGTCATGCCCTTGCTCTGTATTTATCTCCACACAGTTCTTGAAACCATTAATAAAGGCAGCTCTGACAGAATTCTTGCTGAGTAGGCAGCTGTAGGCAGATCCCAGACAGCAAACTGAGCTGGACATTTAACATGGGACCTAAAAGTTCTGGATGTGTTTTGGATGTACCACTGGATATAGAAAGTGAAAAAACAGCTTTTCATAGTGGAATGGAAAAAAACCTTCAAGAAGTTGAGGACCTAAGGAGGCTCCTGCCGTGGTGGCTATCTGGTTCCAAAGCACATTCATCACTATCACAAATGGGGATAAGCCAGTTTTAGTACTTCTTTTCTGCCTGTGACTAGTGGCATCAGACATTTTTTCATGACTCAAAAATTGATGTGCCCTTTAAAGTAGGACACACTGCACACCTCTGAGTGATAACGCATGTGTGATGGATAACCCTGTTAATTGATAGAATAGCTCAGCTGAGGAGTCAGGAGAGTCAAACTTCACATTAACCTCACTCTGGCTCAGGAATATCAAACACCTATCAAACCAGCAGAAACCAGAGATTGCCTGTTATAAGTAAAGTTGTAGAGCATCTTGAGATTATATCAACGATCTGAACCCTATTGCTCCTGCCCTTGCCACATCATTTGTAAAATGTGCTGCTGCTTAACTTGAGTTCCTGTCACATTACCTGGCTTGGGTTTTCAGACAAAGACTAATAGCAAAAGTATCAATATGGATGACAAGGAGCCATTTAATGATGAATATTCTATATCAGATACGACACACAGTTCATCTTAACGAAATATTTCTAGAAGTATTAAAACTGACTTATCCATAGCTCATATTAGAGGATGCTAATTTAGAACAAAGCTATGTCCACCTGAAACATGGTTTTAAATAATATTAATTAAAATGTCTTAGGAAAGTTTTACAACCTAAACTCAAAAATGCAAGCTTTGTTTTTAAAAAAAGAAAAAAATTAAGGCCCAGCAGCGATCCAGAGATTCTACAGATTGAAATAATAAATAGAAATCTTCTATTTTTCATTTCTGTTTGTAAAAGTTATTCAAAACATAGTTTGGATTCACATGGCACATTTATTTTGTGTATTTCAAAATGTCACACTTGATATAAATAAATACAGCAAATTTATAGAAAAAAATCCTCAAGATGTGAGAGAGTTGTCCAAACAAATCAATAGAAAAATTAGAAGCAGGGTTAAAAAAATTCTGTCATACTAGTAATAATTTGATAATTGGGTCAAATCTGTAGTTGTTCCTTACTGTAAAGGGACATGAGAAGTTCCATTTAACTGCAGCAAGAAAGTAATTGCTGCTTTAGACTGTTAATACATTTTTATGGTAAATATTTTTTCATTTTAGATGACAAGGAAGTATGTAGACATTGCAAACACAAGTAACAGTTTTTAAAGTCTATTACAGAATGTTCAAAATACTAATGATAAACCTAATTCTGAAAGGTCACAGACAAAACCTGAAATGTTTAATTGAAAAAAGGTATTTAGAGGTAAAAATTTTCCTTTTAATTATACTGTGATTTTAGACACTTTAAACATCATTACAAGTGTTCACTGGACTTCTTATGTTGGGCTATTTCTGATCCTTTATGTTTCTGTAATTGCTTTTCATATTCTTATTATCAGAGTAAGATATGTTCCTACTCAGAGTTGGTCTTCATCTACACCATGGTAAAACATTCCTGTTTTCCAAATATTGTTCTGCATATATGATATTCTGATTTTGAGATTTTAAATTTTGCTACAGAACTTGTATTATCCTTACTGGCATGTACTGATGAGCAGTAAAAGCTAATTATTATCCTGTTTCAATATAAAGAAAGAAAACATTCCTACTTCATCTTTAAAAATTGTTAGTAGGCCAATTTGAAAGGATGCTGCAAAGTAGACTTTCCATCAAATACACCATTATTTAAAAGATCCTGACCTGGAAATATCCAACATCCAATCTGTGAAATTTGCTCTAGACATGTAAATTCCTAATTTGGGAGGCACAAAACTCTCCGAGAAGATATGGAATTGAAGTAGTAAAGGTAAGGAATTATACTTTAGTAAAACACAAATAACAGATTATGTGTACATATTTTTCAGCACAATTTCAGTATGTAACAATTTTGCCTGCTTCATTTTGACTTAAAACAATTATGAGCAGGCATTTCTTCTGATTATCTGGTCTAGAAATAGATGATTTTGATTTTGTGTTTATTTTTGATAGATACATTATAATGATGGACATATCTTCATTTTTTATAAAAAATAGATGTTAGAAAGTATTAAACAGAAGATAATTGCAAGTGTGATAATAATTTTTAAAAAAAGGTTGAAATAACTAATCAAAATGTGTTGCAGGTCCATCTTCTTGCTTATTTTTCCTATATGCAATAAGAAAAACTGGAACGCTCACCCAAAGTTCACTTACCTCTTGAGGATCTTCTTCTCATGGAAAAGCTAGTTTGCTCCATTCAATAGCTTCTCTCTTCCATTGAGAACATATAGAAAACCTTTTCTTCCAGTGAACATGTGAAAATGAGAGGATTTTATTTCATTTTCTCCTGGTACATAACTTACATGACTGGTTCTTTTTATTTTTTTTTATTTTTAAGGGGGAGTACCAGTTTAATTGAAACAAACATAGATAGGTTGGCAAAGAACTACTAAAAATATCAAAATAAGTGTTCAATTTATGATTAGCAGGAAAATTGAACATAACAGATCAGGAGAATAATAAAATTATAAAATTGAGCTGTATGAGGTTTTAAGTAATGTAAAATTCTGAGTCTAGCAAAAAGTTCCCACAGATGACCGAGAACCAAGTTAAGGAATCTGTAAATAATACAGGAAAATAAAGGATTATTTTAAAGATTATTGTAATTCCTCATACAAAATTTTGTATAAACTCAAACTTCTGCTACATAAACTTTATCTAAAATGTACACAAATAATTACAGTATGTCATGTTCTTGCAATATTTACTTACCACACTGGAGTCAATGAAGTTATATCAAGGACAAATCAGGTCTTGAGAGTATATCCAATTTGTCAGTACTAGGGTAAATTCCTGGTTTAGGGTATTTATATTAAGTTAAAATGTATTCCATCACTCATAAACCAGTCCTGAGTACATACCCAATTTATCAGTGTTAGGGCAAGTCCTAGGATTACAGAATTTATATTAAACCTAAAATGTATATCATCACTCAGACCAGACATATTCTCAAGGCAGAATTCATCCCTCATAGACCTTCATCAGTTTCAATGGGCTTACTGACCGTGAATGAATTTGGCCCAGCGCTCTTACTAATGAAAATTTTAATAATCAATTGTTTTTAAGCGGTACAGCTGAGAAAGTGACCTGTTATTCTCTCAGACTAATATTGAATGATGTTGCTTAGTGAGGCAGAATCAACTACAGTGCTCATCCAAAATCAGATCAACTTCTTAGATTAAAATAATTCCAATTAATAGCTGTAATCCAATAACTCCCATTTAAATAACCTTTCATATTATTTTCCAGTACCTCATGATTAACTCCATCTTAAGATATGAAAAAGGAAATGCAATTATTATTTTTAATTTGAAAGATATGTAAATATTTATTTTATTGGTACACTTGCCAAAAATAACAGTAACAAGGAAAAGTAACAACAATTCAGGCCATGTTCACATGGGCTCAGCTATTTTCCTAACAAAGAGCAAGGCAAGCAATCTAATGAATAAATTACCCCTTAAATAACTGGATTTTCTCAGCTTAAGCAGAATAGCACTTTTCTAAGTTTAGAAACACTTAGGAGTCACCTTCTCTCTACGCTTTATATAGTGGAGCCAACATTAACATGGTAGCACCCTTTTTTGTTGTTTTGTTTGGTTGTTTTTTTGCTATCTTTTTCATAACTTTATAAGGGTGACCTAGTAAGTGGACTCCCAGCCAGATGTAACACAACCCAATTATGGAAGTACCTTTCATGCTATATTTTCCTCATGAGTAGGAAGTGTTATTCTAGGAAAAAACATGCCTCCCATAACAGCAACTGTATCCTCTAAACCACTGTAGATCAGACTCTTCCATTCCCTCCTTCCATATACAGCAAAAGCTATATGACAGAAGGCAAGCCTTACATGTTCACAATTTAGGGGCATAACTCAAGGATTATTTTACTTATAAACTGTGATTGTGTTTATTTAATTTATGTTTGTACCATAAGTACACAAAATGTGTCATAGTCAATAAGCGTATTTAAAGAATGCAAGCTTGAAGGTAATTAAAGACATAACTTGAAACCACAAGTATCAGAATGACTTCCCATGGATTTCTCAAAAAAAAACAACCCTATTTATTTATTGCTTGCAGTGAATAAATAAATAGTTGTAATTCAAGTTCACGATACTGTAATTGCTTTGATGTGTGAAAGCAGAGAGTAAAATAATATAAGAAACAAAACACAGCTGAGAAGATTTAGTGAGCGACTTTGCAGTCATCAAACTATTATGTAAAGACAGGAATAAGTAAGGGAATAATCAGAAATCAATTTTAAGATTGTTTATAAAAAATCAAATCTATAAAAAAAAAGAAAAAGGAAAAAATAGAAAAACTTGAAACCAAAAAAGAGGAATGCTACCTGGAGAGAGTCGATCATAGAATCATCTAGGTTGAAAAAGACCTTTAAGATCATAAAGTCCAACTACTAAATTACCACTGCCAAGTCCATCACTAAACAATGTCCTTAAGTGCCACATCTATACATCTCTTAAACACTTCCAGAGATGGTGGCTTAACCACCCCCCTGAGCACCCTGTTCCAATGCTTAATAACCCTTTCGCTGAAAAATTTTTCCCTTTCATCTAAACCTTACTTGGCACAACTTGAGGCTATTTCTTTTTGTCATATCTCTTTGTCGTGGTTTAACTCCAGCTAGCAAAATACCATGAAGCCGCTCTCACAAATCCCCCTCCCCTCCTCCAGTGGAGGGGAAGAATCAAAGGAAAAAGAAAAGAGGAAGCTCGTAAAATTGAGATAAGAACTAGGGGAAGAATCAAAGGAAAAAGAAAAGAGGAAGCTCGTAAAATTGAGATAAGAACTAGGGGAAGAATCAAAGGAAAAAGAAAAGAGGAAGCTCGTAAAATTGAGATAAGAACTATTTACTAATTAAATCTAAATTAATATATACAAGTACTACTAATAATAAATAATTTAAACAATAGGAAATAAAACATATGATACAATATGATACAATTCCTCACCACCCACTGACCAATGCACAACAGGTGTTGAGTAGGAAGAGTCAGACCCAGAGATCCCAAGAGCGATCACAGGCCGAGGGCCATGGCCCAAGCCCGAGACCTGTAGCAGCGGATTCCGAGCAAACCCTCTCAGCAATAACAAGACCAGGAAAACTAAATAAACCCACCAACTCCCTCACGAATGAGCCAGCACAGGAGTTAGCGAAGCAGCTAACACAGGAGTCAGAGAGAGGGTTAGCAGGTGCCAGGAAGTAAATGAGTAAGAGAGTAAGGGAGAGCGAGTAAAGGCTCCCAGACCCCCTCCTCGCCTCTGCCCCCAGCATGACGTACTATGGCATGAAATACCTCTTTGCTCAGTTTGCGTCAGGTGTCTGAACTCTATGTCCCAGCACTCTCTGTAGTGAGACAGTGAGAGCTGGGAATGCAGCTGCAGGGTCAGAAGCAGAGAAAGACCTTGAATCTGGTGCAGGTATTCCTCAGTGCCAGCTAAGAACTTAGCAGTGCTGCTCCCTGCATCCACGAGCACAGCTTCCTATCAGCCACGGTAAAGGGAGTTAACTCTTTCCTGACTGAATCCAGAACACACTTGCCACCTGGGAGAAGAGACTGCCATCCACCTCTCTGCAGCCTCCTTTCAGGTAGTTGTAGAGAATGATAATGCCTCCCCTGAGCCTCTTCTTCTGCAGGCTAAATAACACCCGTTCCCTCAGCTGCTGCTCATAAGACCTGCTCTCCAGACCCTTCACCAGCTTTGTTGTTCTTCCCTGTACACACTCCAGCACCTCAATGTCTTTTTTGTAGTGAGGGGCCCCAAAACTGAACAAATATTCAAAGTACAGACTTAGTGCTGAGTACAGGGAGACAACCAGTTCCCTAGTCCTTCTGGCCACTGTATTTCTGACACAGCCATTGGCCTTCAGGGCTGCCTAGGCACACTGCCAGCTCATATTTAGCTTGTTGACAACCAAAACCTCCAGGTCCTTTTCTGTCAGGCAGCTTTCCAGCCACTCATCCCCAAGCCTGTAGTCTTGCATGGGGTTGTTGTGACTCAAGTGCAGCACCCAACACTTGGTCTTGTTGAACCTTTGCAATTGTCCATGGACAATGTGAGGCTTCTCCTTGTTGCTTATACAATATTTCATCTGCCTCTTCATCATAGTTGGGTGGTCTATAACAGACTCCCACCATGATATCTGCTTTGTTGGCCTTCCCCTTGATTCTTATCCATAAACAATCAACACTATCATCACCATCATTAAGCTCTAGATAATCAAAACACCCCCTAACATACAGAGCTACCCCACCTCCTCTTCTTCCTTGCCTGTCCCTTCTGGAGAGTTTATAGACATTCTTTGCAGCACTCCAGTTGTGCCACTCATCCCCCCATGTTTCCATGACTGCAACTATATAATAGTTTTCCCTTTGCACAACTGTTTCTGGTTTCTTCTGTTTGTTGCCCATGCTGCATGCATTAGTGTAGACACACTACAGCTGGGCTGCTGATCCTGCCACCATTTAGTGGGGAGAAGCCCTAATTCCTACATGACTATTCTCAGGTGCTTCCATGGTTTTTAACACATCAACAGCCCTTGCATCTCTGCAGCCACATCAATATTCACCCTCTACCTCTCCTGAGGTGGTAGACTGAAGGACCTCGCTAGAATACTGTTCCTCAAACACTGGCATACCACATCAGGGCTTATCTCTTGTGAGCCTGGTTTTATTCCTTTCCTCCTTCAAATCTAGTCTAAAGCTCTTTCAGCGAGCTCTGTTTACTCCTGTGCAAAAAGCCGTTTTCTCCCTTTAAGACAAGTGTACCCTGTCTGTTGCCAGCAGGCCTGGTGTAATGTTAATGAACCCATGATCAAAAACCCTAAGATTCTGCCAGTGATATCAGTCTTTAAGCCAGTTATTGATCTGCTGTCTCTTCCTGTTTCTTCTCACATTATTCTCTGCAACTGGAAGGATAGAGGAGCGAACTACTTGTGTAGATCCCTTCACCAGTCATCCCAGGCCCTGAAGTCTCTCTTGATCACCGTCAGATTTCTTGTTTCAACTTCCTTACTGCCTACCTGAAAAATCAATAGTGGATAATAATCTGATTACCATATCAGGGTAGGAAGCTTTGTTTTCACATCTTTAATGCAGACCCTGGGGACGCAGCAGAAGTGGCTCCAGTCTGCATATTTGGCCTTCTGTTCCCTTCAGAAGGGAGTCTCCTCTGATAATGACCTGTCTCTTTTTCTTTATGGAAGCAGTTTTGGTGCAGAGTGTAGGCCAACTTAACCTCAGCAACACCTTGATGAACCAAGGTCTTCATTGTTTGGTTCCACTTGCAGATCCTCATACCTATTATGCAAGGGTACCTGGGAAGGTAAAATAGTCACAGTTGTGTAGGCAGAGAATATTTTTTTTTATTTGGAAGATTATCTAGCTTTTTTTCTTTAGAAATCTGTAAGCTTACAAGTTGAAATTTGAAATTAATCACAAACTACAACCTGCTTGCAACCTGAGGAAATTTCTCTGAGTTTTAAGTTAGTTATGTTAATCATTCCAGCAGTATAAGTGGTTTACTTGGATAACCTAGCTACATTGTGAGTAATAATACACGTTATGTCCTCTTATACAACTTATTCCTCAAATCCTAGACCTTGAGAACCAGGATAACTGTACTGCATGTAGCTGGGATAAAGTTAACTTTCCTTAGAGAAACCCCTATGGTGCTCTGCTTTGCATTTGTGGCTAGAATGGTGTTGGTAACATAACAGTGTTTTGGCCATTGCTGAGCAGTGCTTGCACAGCATCAAGGCCATCTCTCCAACCCACCCCCTCTCCCAAAGACACCTAGACTTTTTAGTCTAATGCGAAAGAGGTTAGGAGGGGACACAGCCAGGAGAGCTGATCACAACAGACCAAAGCGGTATCCCATACCCTATGATGTTGGGCTCAATAACAAAATCTGAAGGAGGAAGATGAGGAGACATTTGTAGTTATGACATTTGTCCTCCTGCACAACTATTACATTAAGGCCCTAATTTCCAATAAGAGACTGGATGTCTGCCTGCCATTAGGTAGTAGCTTTTGATTTGCTTCTGCAAATGGTTTTTGCTTTCCTTATTAAATTGCCTGTATCTCAGCCCACAAGTTTTCCATCTAATCTACTCCCACTGTTCTGTTGAGGGGATCAGGTGAGAGAGAAATTGGGTAGGGGTCTGGCAAGCAGCCAAGGTCAATGCACCACCAAAACATTCCCACTTTGATTCATGGAGAGAATAAAATAGGTGCATTTAACAACATAATAAATACCGATCAGCAACTATTTCAATTAATAATCATAGAATCATAGAATGGTTTAGGTTGGAAGGGACCTTAAAGGCCATCTAGTTCCAACCCCCCTGCCATGGGCAGGGACACTCTCCCCAAGATCAGGTTGCTCAAAGTTTCATCCAGCTTGGCCTTGAAGGACCAAAAGTAGTACTTGAAAATGCCTGAGAAATACAGTGACATAAATTAATCCATGAAATCTGAAAGCATATACACAACTAGTTAGGACAGATGTAAAAATATATGCAAAATCAGAACAGACAAAAATATATTCTAGAAAACAGATGGAATTAGAGTAATTAACAAACCAATTATACTGTTGATTAAATTGAAAGGATATAAAAATCAAAGACAGGTACAGTAAGTAAATCAGTAGAAAATGACTGTTTCTGGTAAATATTATTAAATAAAACAGGAATTGTTCAGGTTCAATAAAAAATGTATTTCCTATATTATTAAATGTTTGTGTGGTAAAAACATAGGTAATATAGTAACATATCATTACACTCTGTTTTGACAATCCCTTTCCTGGAGGAGTTTCTAAGTGATTTATCAGAAATAAAAGTGTTCTGCCATAGTAAAAAAGAAACTACTGCTTACCATGAGAGATTACAATTATCACCACCTGTCATTAAGGATGAAACTTCTGTTCATGATTTGATGGTCAATGAGTTATTTACTCAAGATGCAGTCATGAAAATAGCATATATCAACAGTAAAGTAATTGAACTGGGTTTTCCCTCTCAAAAAGATCACAGTCATCATATTTTCCTCTATATTTTGAAAAGTACTAAACATGATGATACTTATTAATATATGCAGTGAAATGAAAATCACTTGTAAAAAGAAAAGGAGTCACTTCTGATAAAAATTCATGAGATTCAGTGTTTGTGAATTAACATGGAAACCAGAAGCTAACATTTTATCCTGATGGAAAATTCCGGGAGCAAAAAGAGTACAGTCATTATTCTTCATTTTAAGTTAAATACATAACCCCAGGGTAACAAGCAGGGATTACTGCTTGCCTGAGGAAACGAAACCCAAACATCAACATGTTAAATGCTATCTCACCGATCAAAGGACAAAACTGAAAATATTACTGGAAGCTGGAGAAGTTGTGGGTTTAGCTGTGAAATTTTAAGAGGAGAGGAAAGGCAGATTATTGTATTGTTCTGTAAGTGCATCAGGGAAAAGTAGAAATAAAGCCCCAGAAGTATAACTTAGTAGATAAAAGGAATTTGATTTCCACAGAAAGATGGGAGAAGTTGAGTCTGAAATAATGTCAGTAGAAAATGAAAAGAGGGAAACTGTATGGTCAAAGAATTCAGAATTATTAAGTACAACTGATTTTTTTTTTATGCTTGTAGTCTCTGCTGAATAGTACTAAAGTTTGGGTTTTTTTTTTAAAAAGTGCCTTCAGCCTTATTAAAATGTTTGCATTCAAACTACTCAGCATTTACAGAAATCCTGAAACTTTTTCTGTTGCCATTAAGGTAATATAAAAATATACCAGCTTAAATTTAGGCTCACTTTCTAACGTAAAGTAATTTGCATGAAATAACTTGGAAAGCAGTTTTCTCAGAAGTCTTCTCAATAAGATAGAAGCTAATTTTCATGGTGAAGGGGATGCATTACAAGTGAATAAAAGGACTGTGATTTCTCAGCCCTGCCACTTTCATCCACAAATTGGAGTGTGTATGTCTAACACATATGAGGGCATTTATGTATATGTGTATGTCTATATAACTGTCTCTGGAAGGTTCTCTATCATATTCAATATTTTTTTTTAGCGTATTAATATGAAAGTGTTGGGGTTTTTTTGGCATTGCCTTTGGTTTTCTATGGAAGCTTTTCCCTTCCTAGTTTAGACTTAAATAGGTAAGTTATTAAAGGGAATCATCAACTCAAAGCCACTGCAATGCACCCAACTATATACCAGAGCCATTGTGTCTGGAAGATCCAATGTATTCCTGATTGCACTGAGTCTAGCAAACCATTGAACACAATTGAGTCAATATCACCGCCGTTCTCAATGTCACCAATCAGAAGTATTTTATTTTAACTGAATCTTTGTTAATCTTTTTTTTAAAAATATACATAACTGTAAATGCAACAGGTTTTAAATACACAACTATTGCATTAAAAACACATTGTTCTTATTACACATACAAATGCAAACAAAAAACCTTCTATATGACACATATTATCCTATATCCTTTGTAATGTATTTCTGTCCCTGGAAAGATGTACTATGGATAAAGACAGGGAGTTTTCACCAGAGCTCCAAGGGTCAATTTGCTACAAGATTTATTAATACAGGCAATAAAACATTTTTAAAAATAAAAATTCCTGCCCGGCCCTCCCCACCCCCCCCCACACCCCCAATGAAGTGAATTGTTCAAAGTAAGGTGTTTCTTCAAGGTCACAGAAGTAAAAGGTTGCTTTTTTTGAGCCTTCATATATCTAAAGAGAGAATTCTAAGAAATTCCCTAAAGGAAATAATTAGTTTGATAAACAACCTTTATTGAATATAGTTGGAGGAGTATTTCTTCAGGATATATTGCATTTGAGGTATTTTTCAATGGAATTAATTAAAGCCCTGTTCCAACCACATTTCTTTATTTTCTAGCCAAGTAATGTCCTGTCCAGCACAAAATCAAATTGAGTGTAAAGCAGAATCAATTTGTCTGACAGTGGAATCATGAAAACCCATAATTGATTGAGAAACTTTGCTTTTATTTATCTTAAGTAAAGGACACCATGGACATGATGTACTAAACTGCGTAGGTAGCACATTTCTGGAAACCTTGTCTCATAATTGAGCTAAATCATAATGAAAAAGATTTTTTTTTAATATCCTCGGGCACTGTTCAGAAATATTTTTGTACTTTTCTTCCATCCAGGGACTGAACTATCACCGTTTTTAGGAACTGTTTGGAGAGTCAGATCTCTGTGCCCACATTAGGTTTATCATAATTACAAGTACTTGAAGGCCATCGCCTTGGTAGACAAGACAATTCACATAATTCTATGAAGAATCGGTCTCTGAATAAAGGAGGTTTTCCAGCCTGGGCAACTTGGGACTTCATAGTCTGTATAGTTCACTGTATTTGTGTGTGTATACAAACATAAATGTCTACATGTAGGTATATGTATATACATGACATAAAATTTTAATTTGAATTAATGTAAGA
>NW_010248130.1:0-16114 GCF_000690775.1 Eurypyga helias | reverse complement strand
ATTCTATGATTCTATGATTCTCTGGCTTTGCAGTAGAAATCTCTTGGAATAGAAATGTTTCCTACAGGCTAGAAGTTCTCAGCTGGGAGGGTATGTTGGTGCCGAGTGCTCCTAAGATGGCAGGACAAATCTCTGATGAAAACAGGCTTGTTTGGGAAAAGACGTGCTAGTTCTCCTCCGTGACGTCTGCTGCCATCCCAGAAGTCACCAAGACTTCCTGGCACGTCTCAGTCTAGATGCTGACCTGAGAAGGTGCAAACGCTGGAGAAGGAGCAAAGCAAGATCCTCAGTGAGAACATTGCCTCCTTCACTGACAAATAGGAGTTGTAATTTTTTCACTTGTAAAGACTGCTGGTGGGACATGGTGTTCAGGCATAGGTAGACAGGTTCCTTTTCTGGAATTTTAGGTAGGAAAATAAACTCCTTCCTCGGATGGGGGAGTTTATCCCATGCCTGGATCTCACAGGCTGTGTGGCTGAGGTGATTCACACCAGGGTATCAAAGCCTTAGTAAATGCCATGGGACATGTCTGGGCATCCCTTGGCCATGCTGAGGGCTCATTGGTTATTTTTACACCAGGGTGTGCAGCAAACTGCCACTCTGGGTGGATTTTAACGTACAGACTGTTCTAAGTACTACTGGAGGGTTCAGAAAAGATTTTTAAATGCACAAAAATAGACCTAAATTACTCTTCACTGCAAGGTGTCAGCAGTGTGTCTCCCTACAAGGTCCAGAGCCAGCATGCCTGTGGCCAGACGGTTTTTGGTGACAATATGGGAACCGTTTTGTTTGTACAGCACCTAGCACAGATGATGGCATCAACTGAGGCTCCCAGTGACAACGAATAACTGCATTTAAAACTTTTGTATACTGCTGACAGCTTCTGGCATGGGAAGAATTGAAAGCAGCCTGATTTGGGAAAGACTGTGCCCTTTTGAATCATAGGGTTACCTCTCTTGGCTCTTCCCAGCGGTGTCATGCCTTTGCCAGTCGTTCCAGTGTGCAAATCTGCCTCCGTTCCTGCAGACAGGCATTCTTCTGCTGTGGTGAGCAAAGTGCAGCTGCCGGCCAGGGTGGAAATGGCTGATGGATGAGATAGTTCCAGAGATGCTAATGCTTCGGTTCCAGCCCTCTTGAGTCATGTGGCAATGCTGATAATTTCCTGCTAACGTGAGCAAGAGTTGCAGCATGTCTCCTAACAGAATGGAGTGCTCAGCAGACTTCTCTTCTTCTTCCCCAAACCAGAGGTTGAATGTGGACCTGGGAGGATACCCTTGCTAAAGGACCAAAGATGCTGGACCATGTCCAGAGAAGGGCGATGGAGCCGGGGAAGGGTCTGGAGCACAGTTCCTGTGAGGAGCAGCTGAGGGAGCTGGGGGGTTCAGCCTGGAGAAGAGGAGGCTCAGGGGAGACCTGATCGCTCTCTACAGCTCCCTAAAGGGGGGGTGTGGGGGTGTGTGTGTGAGTCTCTTTTCCCAAGGCACAAGCATAGTACAAGAGGAATGGCCTCAAGCTGTGCCAGTGGAGATTTAGATTGGATATTAGGGAAAATGTCTTCCCAAAAAGGGCTGTCAGGTGTTGGAATGGGCTGCCCAGGGAGGTGGTGGAGTCACCATCCCAGGAGGGATTTAAGAGATGTGTGGATGAGGGACATGGTTTAGTGATGGGCTTGGCACTGTTGGGTTAATGATTGGACTCTGAGCTTAAAGGGCTTTTCCAACCTAAACGATTCTATGATTCTAAATTTGATGAGTGGCAGCTCATCATAGATTCCTCCCAAGCTGGCTGCACTGCCCACGGTCATAGTTTAAAGTGCCTTATCCCTGTACCACAGTGTGAGCCCCAGTACCTGTGAGTGATCAAACCATCCTTAATAGATTTTATGATACTCCCCCACCTAAGTCAAACCACACTAAATGTTGCCCTGTGAAGCTAAACCCCAGAGCCTTATATTGTGTGCAGGAATAGCAACCCCCGTGTCCTGCACTCACTCGACAAATACTGCTGCAGTGCAGCCTGAGCCTCTGAGCAAACTATTTTCATCCCCAGCTCTTCCCTGTGATTTATAGCCACCACACGAACAAATCCCTGGGCCATGAGACAGGCAGCAAATACCATATCCTACCCAGACAGCTTTTCCAGATCAGAGAGAGGTGCTGGCCTGAGACACCAACCAACTAGCCATGGCTAGTGCTGTGCATAAGCAGACACAACACACGGGTGGTCCTGAGACATGCTGGTGGGAGGCAGTGGCATGTGGCCCTCCCTGGGCCCATTGCAACAGCTCGAAGGTGTACGTCAGCAAGCCATGGCCAACTTATCACGCCAAACTTGCTGGCCCAGACCCAAACAGTGTTCCGTGGCAGTGGCTGTGCTCCAAAAATGCTGCAGTGAGAGCAGGGTGGCTGCCAGTCTCAACTTCTCCGGAAAAAGCTGAATTAAGTGTTTGACTGGCAAATTGTGTTGCTGCTGTGAACTGGAATTTCTAACTAGGAGATGCCATGAGATAGGGAATCAATGATTTGCTGGGGGAGTGCCAGGTTCTGGCTTTTGGGCACCATATGGTCTTGGTGTGTGGTTAAAGACATGTGGGTGTGGGACTGGGACAAATGGGTTGGATCTTCCAGTGACAGCCCCATTTATGATGGGCTGAAGTGCTCCTGAAAGTACGATACATCATGATGCAGAGGTCTGTTGGGAGGATGAATGCTGGGGAATCTCATACCTTTGTGTCAGACTCTGTTGCTGGTTCTCATCACATCTGCCACCAGTCAGACCATTGCAAACCCAGGAGACACTTGGTGGAACATGGCTCATCCAAAACTGTGGATACGTACGATATACATGAGAGAACCCCTCTGACGGAGGAGTCCTCTTGGCTCAAAAATGCTGCAAAACACATTATCTCTAAGGTTTTGCTAAAAGAGACTTTGACTACCTTTGCTATGATGCAGGAAAGGAAAAATACCTTCAAGGATGGATTCTCCAGAGAGAGAATCACCTTGTGGGAGTGGTGGTCTCTCTTCACCAGCTCTGCAAAGAGCAGAAATAGCTAGGTAAGCCAAAATACGTACCTTCAGAGTTGGGCATCATGTGATGCCTACACCGGGCAACTTTTGTTCAGCTCCTTTCCTTGCTGGGTGGGAACTCCTGTTTGAGAATAACCAAAGTTCTGGTGCTTTTTGTGTTGCTTTACCTTTTCTCCACCTGTTTTGTTGTCATGTGGGTGCTAGTATTGCTGCTGCAGAACTAATGACAACAATTGAGGTTCCAATAGCTCAAGAGAGTGACTTACCCAATTGATCACAGTCTGACCTTGATGGGACTAATTATCAGCTCTGAGCCAATTGGGAAGCCAGCCCAGGTGACAAATCAGAGTGATTGGGTGTTCCCAGGTGTAATGACACTGCTCAGAGAAGGCAGCACTGGAACCCGCTTCTTTTGTAGGCTGGTAATCACATTGTTTACTAGATTCTGAACATCTGCCAGAATTAATTCCAGCTGTTTCAACTTCCTGTGGGAATGGATGTTGTTAATGAGTGTTCTCAGACATAAACAGTGTCTTTTGATGCTTGCCGTAGTGCTCCCAGCATGTTCACTACCTCTCTGACCAAGTGAGCTCTGGATTCCCTGTCTCCCTCGGAAAGACTGATCCACTGAGCATAAAGTGCTTTTCTTGTGTTTCCTTAAATTTTGTAAAAGTGGAAAGGACCCCTGGTATGTTTACCATCCTTGGCTGCTAGAAGAAACTTTGCAAATGGGGACATGGCTCAGCTGGATGGGTTGAACCTCACCCAGGACAAGCCAGGCTCCCCATGGCTCCAGCGGCTCGGGGGTGGTTGGGTGAATCCCGCTGTGCATGGTGAGTTGCTGTGGATCATGCCTGAACCACGCTGGGTTCAGCTGCTTGTCCTGGGCTCCTGCTGGAATTAGTCCCTGAAATCCTGAACTCTTAGACCATTCCTGTGAGCACTAATTGCTGGTGTCATTTAGTGAAGTTGCAGCAACTCCCTTTGCTTATTCCCACTTAGATCTTGATCATGAAGCTGCCCTAATATTATTCCTCTATTTATGTCACAGATGCCTTTGCACTGAGCATTTTTCTGCTGGGCAGAAGCTGCACATAGGAAAACCTCATGTTTTCTCATGACACCTGGTACATTTAACCTAAAGTTCAACCCAGTTTCCTCTTCATCCTCATTTTTCTTTATTTTATTTTTCTGCAGGCAGTATCTCTCCTCCTCCTGAAACCCTTTGGAGATTTCATCTCTGCTTTGCTCCAGCACCACAGGCCCCAGCTCAAGGTTATGAGCTGCAGGTTTGCTGTGTGTGGAGGAACCAGGACTTGATTAGCTTTTAAGAGATCTCAGGGATCAGAGCAAGGTATTTTGCATGATGCTAGCCAATAAAGTCAAATAAGTGATAAGTTTCTAATTCATCTCCTCACTGTTGTTGTTAATAATAGCAGCAATAGAAAAGTTACTTCACCATTTTCACACATTATATTACATTGATACTTTCACATTCTTTGAGGAGAAAGAAGAGATTAACATATATCATAATTATGATTAGTATTTTCTGAATAGATAATTTAATATTATAGGTAATTACAAGTAAGATATTGACTTGTTTACCTTCCTGTTAAACCAGAATAATTAGCCATTTATTAAAATAGTCATTAGTCATTTAAGGGAATTGCAAGGTAAACTAATATGTTTTTTTGTATTAGAACATCTGCCAGTCCATACCTGAGACTAACATCAAATCTTAACACAGCCCACCCCTCTCCCCAGTCAAAATGACTCAAACAGGCAAGACCAAGATGGGAAGCGACCTACCTCTAGCAGAAGGGGACCTGCCTTGCACCAGGCAGAATTCATCCCAACTCCAGCTTACTCAAAGGTCTAATCTAAAGCCACCACGCAGGCTCCCTGCACAGTCAAGGAGAGAGGGTCGTAGCTCTGGGGGCAGCTCCCCGTCCTCCTCATAGGCTTTCCATGCCATGTCTCCTTGGCTTGCCTTGTACTTAGGAACTGAGCACTTCCTTCCAGCCTCTGGCAGGTTGGTCTGTCTGCCCCGACCTCTTGGTCTCCACATTATTCTACTTCTTGTCCTTCCTCCACTCAAAAATAAATCACTCCTGTGCAAGCAGAGACACACTGTTGCTTCTTACCGTCTGAAATGTTGCAGTCCCCTGGTTGCTTCTTCACATCCTTATCATGGAGCAGCTCCTGACAGAGAAGCCAATGACCGGTACTGTGCCAAGTTCCTCCTTATCCATTGAGCTCACGTAGTTTGGAGTGGCCAGCTCTGCCCCCTCACCCTCGATCCTCGCCTCCACCCTGGTTTTGTGCAATTTGACTACAGCATTTCCACAAAATGCTTCTGTTTACCAAAGACAAAAGAACATTTCCCCCTAAAAAACCACTCCCAACCAGCTGAACTCAGCACCCACTTATATCAGTCTATGTAGGATGAAGCCCTCCCATCCTAGGGGCTTCCCAGACCTCCTGTAATTAAAGTTTCCTCATCAGGAAGCTTCACTGTTTTACTATGAAGGGTTGAGAACTCAAGTCATTCTGAACATGTCCTGATATGGATCTTTTTTCCTGTGGTCTAACAGCAACTTTCAGTCTTGCCCAGATGTAGGTCTGGGTCAGGGAAGCTCCATCTGATCTCTACGTACCATCGATCATTTCCTGCTCCCACCTTGAAGTGTCTGTGTAATTAGTACAATGCATTCTCACCGGCAAGGTGGTCTCCAAGCTGGGGAACCTCAGAATTCAAGTAGTATAAACCTTTGGTAGAATACCTGCATTTCACTTTTTTCCTGCCTTATTTTTTCTGTTTTTGACACTTATTTTCTCTCCTCAGAATCTCTTACACCTTCACCGTCCACAGAAAAAGATTGTTGTTAATCCCTGTGATAGAAGGTGGGAAAAAATGAAAGTCTGTGGGATGAAAGGCATTTTTATTGGTGTGCCCATGTGATCTCAGTCTTATTTTCTAAGTGACTGAGGGCCCTACTTATGCAGGTATTTAAGCAACTGGTGATCAAAATCTACTATTTCAATCCTCTGTGTGCATGTTTATCTTCTTTATCTGGACAGCTATTAAATCTAAGTACTGTATTTATTAGTGTCTTACTGCACTACACTGCTGTGTGTCCACTGTACAGGTGTGCAGCAGGTATTTAATTGTAATAAGTGCATTACTGTACTTATTTATCTCCCCTTTGCTCTGCCAAAGTGGCTTGTACAGATCACTAGTTTGGAAGTGATGAAACGTAGCGAGATCTTTCTTCTGGGACATCTGCAGGATTTTAGTCAGTTAGGCTTTCTGTTTTAGGCTGATTAAAATGGTCCTGCAAGAATGCAGAGGCATTTCTTTAGGCATTAGCCTAAGTACTAAAATTTAGTATTCCCAATTATTTGGGTTGACTGGAGGGGAACAGAGGGATACGCATTGTGCAGGTTGGCAGGTTCCTGCTTTGGTTGTGCTCAAAGGGCTAAATCTTGGGCCTGTTTGTGAATTGCCTTCATGGTTCGAAAATGGTAATCCTTGGAACATCATCACCTGCTTCACGGACTGTTCTGGATGGGAGGAATAACACATGGAGGTTCAGTGCTTGCTTCAACAGCTGGACAAGAAACCCAGGCAGTCAATTTTACATGAATAAATTTTCGGATGAAATTTAAGTTTATCTTAAAACTCCCCAACAACACAAAGCCGGGTTGACCATGTGGTTACCTGAATAGCCCCTGAAGACTCCCGGTCTCCGGTAGATTCTGCAATAACCCGTCTCTGTGGTAAGTATGTTGGTTGAACCTGTGGTCATTTTGGTCTGTGCACGTTGGGAACTATTCTGCTGTTTCTTTTAAAAGATGGAAGCAGAAGCTCCCCAGGCCCATCCAAGAGTGATGCCAACTCCTTGCAGGGAAGAGGAAGGTATCTCAGGAAGTTCCCCTTCATCCGCAGGATGGTCTGGAAGCATTGCTCTGTCTGGAGCCAGCTCAACAGGTCCAGGCGTGGCTCAGTGTGTTGTGCCAAGGCTGAGCTGGTGCCAGTGACAATCACAACAGCAGCCTACACACCGTGCTCTGGATTAGGTGGCACATGGGGTAGCATGGCTGCTCTTCTCAAGCAGGATTTGCAGGAGGCCTTCTCAAGAAGGACACAGCTGCCTTGGGGATCAATGAAATGGTTCTGTACCAACTGCCACCTGATCTGCTTCATGCATTGAGCTGATGTATGTATTTAGGGCAGCGATTGTGGACAGACATCTATCTAACCACTGTTCCACACGGAGCTGACTGTGGGTGTTCCCTCCCCTAGGTCATAACACTTCCTTCCAAGATCCATGTGGATGATCTAAAGTATTGCCCGATGCAGCGTGAATGAGCCACTCTCAAAATGGAAAGAAGGATGAAGATAGATTGCACCCAAAGTGGTCATTCACAAACACAACAGACAAGGCAACAGTGGCAACCCTTTAGACACTCTTGTGCATGTTGCTGAGAAATTGTTAATTAAGGCAAGGAAAAAGGGTATTTTAGCTCAGACCTCACAAGGGATATTACGGGTCATAACCACTGAGTCTCACCTCCTCCTGACATAAGTCATACATTGTCCTACTAATCTTTGCCTGCCCCCAACAACGGCTCCAAGGTCACACAGGAGTTTCAGTCTCAGCGTTGTTCAGACGTGTTTTGTCCCACACAGAATTTTACAGGGAGAAGATTCAGTTCTGAAAGCATCTTTCAGCTTGACTGAAATATGAGAGTGAAGGAGGACAACTTGCATTGGTTACCCTTGAGGTGCATAAGCACCGAGAAACTTCTGAGCCCAGCTAAAACAGAATAGGAAAGATTTTTGTGTAATAGCCTAATGCTTTGGCACACCTTTCCCAGATGTGTTGAAATGGGTCTGTTTCCAGATTTTCCCCCCACTCAGTTTTAAAATCACATCATTACACATTTTTTCTGTACACCATAATTATTCTTTCCAGCACCACACAAAATTCCCATTCCAAGTCAGGTTTTTATATAGGTTTATAAAAAGGGGGAATTCAGTGGGAAATTTGGTTGAAATTCTCAGTAAAACGTAATAAACTAGTAAAGTTTATTTACAAAAAAGTGGCACAAATGGAAGGTCTGGGCTACCAGTTGGCCATTCCTGGTGTAAGGCTAGAAGAGACCAAGTTTGGTAGGGAAACGTAGTACTTCTCATCTAGAAAACACTGTCTACTTCTGGGAAAAGCCCTTCACCTTGTCGCTGAGTGTCCAAAGCCTTGTCTGCTTCAGGTTGTTTCTGCTGGTCTAATAACAGCTGGTCTAATAACCTCTTCCCACAAACCTTTCATTTAGAGGATTTACAAGGCACTTTCCAAATGGAGCTGGAGCAAGGATTACGCAGGCCTGACCACATAACCTCTATATAACTGAAGGGCTCAGACTGTCTTGTTATCCAGCCCCTCTGGAAGGAAGAACATCCCCTTCAGATGAATCCCAGCTCCTCTTAACATTTCGTAGGGGACAAAGGGGGGTCATCTGCCATGTGGAAATTGTTCCACCAGTGCTTTTGGTGTATCAGATCTCAGTTGTCCTCTTGAGACTCGAGGTTGAAGACTCTCAGTGTCATTGGCAGCAGCAGGCCTTGGCTCCCAAATGCTTTTTAACGAGTCCATGGCCGTTGAGTCTTGCACCAGACTGGAAAGGTGGAGTCCCACACAGAGGCGCGGAGAGGGAAGAGGGATGGATCTGGCAGATGTTCAGTGGGAAAATCTGGGTAGAAAAGCTTGGACCCCATCTCTGTGTTTGATATCTCAGCTACCCAGTAATGTGACCTTCAAAAAACACCCCACAAACAGGCGGTTTTAGTTTATATATTCCCACATGGAAGAGCAGGAGCACTAATAGCAGAAGAGCCAAGAGTCCTGGTCTATGGAAATGATGGGTCAGGTCTTCCGTAAGGTGACCTTATCTTGAACTTTAATAGTTAAAAGATTGATTTAATTGATTAAAGTTTCTCTCAGAGCTTTCTCTTCTCCATTTAAAACTCTATCGATTTATTTAAAGCTAAAAATGATACAGAGAGATTATTCTTTTTTCTCTTTTTTGGACATTATTTCAGCTTTATGAACCAAAGGCAGTTTTTTTTAAAAATGTCATTAGCAAGAAGGCCAGATCACAACACCTTCCCTTTCCCTGCAGAAACAACACTTACTCTTGGGGGGATAAACAGGGAATGAGAGAATAGAATGGGAAGCTAAGGGAGCTGTGGCCTTGGTTTTCTGTATCAGGTACTGCTGGTGAGGCGGTGAAGGAAGGTGAGACACCCCCAGCTCAGTAGGAAGAGAATATTAAGGCCTTGTGTCTCATGAAATGAAATGCCAAAAGAGGTGGGGAAATTCGAGAGAGAAGAAACCATGGTAATGTGCAGGGATAACTGTGCAGACTGTAATTAATGATGGAGGGCAGGCTAATGAGATAAAGAAATCTCAGCTGAGCAAAACTCATGAGTCAAGCAGGATTTGGGGGATTTCACAATTCCTCCATTGGTGTGTGCTGTTTACTCTGACCTCTCTTCAGGCAGCCATTAATTGCTGCCTGATGAACCAAACCCAATAACAACATTAACAGACCTGCTAATTACCACGGAATGGAGACAAACTCCTCTGGAACGTATAAAGGAGAATTTCTGACACCCCCACCAGAGGAGCTGAGGATCCTTCCCTCTCATTTCTCCTCCTGTTTTACAACCTTCCCCACCTGCTCTCTCGTCTTCTCTTAACGCTTTGAACGCGACACTATGAGCCAACATTTCTTCAGATTTGGGGATGGAAATTTCAGTTCTTCTTCTGCTCACTGTGGCACACTGGGTGGTGGGAGAAGATCATCTGCCATAAGCCACTCTGGAGAATATAGAGGAGAAGAACAATATGGTGGTTATGGGTACAGTTATGGCAGCAGGAGCCTCCATAACTTTGGTGGATTTAGGATTTTCTCTCCTGGTGGAGGTTATGTCGGAGAAGGAAGAGATTATGGGAGGTGCCTGGGATTTGGTGGTATGAGAAATTTTGATAGGGGCTTTGGTAGAAGAGCATATTTTATGGGAGCTTCTCAAGGTAGTGAAGCAGGACTTGGTAGCATGTATGCAAGGAGTTCAGGGAGGGAGGTGCTTGGAGGAAGCCTTGGTAGAAGTGCCTTTGGTGAACATGGGGCTGGACAGGGTTTTGGGGAGGGTGGTGTTAGCAGAGGCATCGAGGAGGTCCATGTCAATACCAACCTGCTGAGACCAATACAACTACAAGTTGACCCCGAGTTCCAGAGAGTGCGCTCAGATGAGAAAGAGCAGATTAAGGCTCTCAACAACAAATTTGCTTCATTCATTGATAAGGTGAGTCCCTGTTCTCTTTTTTACGTGTATAAGGGGTGCTGCTCTGCCTGTGTGAGTCATGGGAATGCCTTGATATTGCATCTTCTCCCCCCAAAATCACAGCATTGGCTAGATTCCCTTGTGCTGGTGTGAAATTCTTAATAGCCTGCTATAAACACCGCAGTGTGAATCACATTTAGCCCTGGGATAAATATCTCTGAGTTGTCTTTTGTGGCAAGACAATAACAAACTACTGGGATGTCACCAACACATTAACTCACTTTTCTTTTGAGGAAAATGGTTTCTGTGTGGCTGGTAATATTCTGGTGCCTGGGAATTATTGATACTGGCAGGAAAAATGGGTGATGGACTCACAACCTTGATGTGTGGTTCCCTTTTTTTTCTCAAGCAAAGAAAAATGTTGCATTTCTCTGAATTACAAAATTAATTACTTCTTTGCTTGAAGGTCCTAGCCTCTTTCAGATGGCCAATGCCCCCCACATCTTCCTTCTTCACCTCTTTCTTGGTTTACACTGCAACAATTTCACCTCCCTCTGCAGTCTTGTCTCATTTCTACTCACAGACACAGGAGCAAAACAGCCACAAAAACATATCTACCCACGCAGACCTGACATGTGCCCTTGTTTGGGTGGTGACACGTCTCTGCGTAAGGTGGAAGCTTGTGATATTTGTTGCACGTGAGGACTTGTAGGCTTCTTGTATTACCCTGCAGACAAGGTGTTGGTTACACCCAGAAGTTATAAGCATGCTTAGTCCTGAAAAATAGGAAAACTAACCTTCTGGATGTCAGCTTCCAGGTTAAAACCTGTTCAGTGTCCCAGCTGAAGAGATGCTATGCCTCTGGTTTCCAAAAATACCAGCTTTGAATGTTATAGGTCTTTCTGACCTATAAGGCAAGATGTATCTAGGAAGAGAGTGGTCCAGTGTGGTCTTCTGAGAGGGGGCTAACTCTTCCCATCGATTTGAGTGTCTAAGTTACTTCAGAAACAGCTGAAGTCTCCCTCCACCCCAATATTGTGCATTTAAGAGATGAAAAGCCAGCAAAGATTTCAGGATCAGCTTTGAGAAGCAGCAGTAAAATCTTCTTACGCGAGAGATTGGGAAAAAAGCGGTGTCCCCCCTTTTGTCTAGGCTGTGTTGTGTGTTGGTTCCAGCGTTACTACAGTTGGTCTCACCTGATGAAACCTCTAGATGTTACTGAGTTGGAAATATTAATTAGGATTTGTTTTGCTGAGATGCTCTTCGGCTTTCACTTCAGGTCCAATGTCTCGAGCAGCAGAACCAGGCTCTGATGGCCAAATGGGAACTTCTGCAGCAGCAAAGTGCCCGACCAGAAGAGAGCAGAAATATTGCCTCTTTCTTCCAATCTTACATCAGCAACCTGCAAAGGCAGCTAGAAACGCTCCAGAACCAGAAGGAGCAGCTGGATCCAGAAATGTATAACATGCTTCAGCTTGTTGAAGATTATAAAAAGAGGTGAATAATCACAAGTCCGGGAAAAAAGCACACTGGAATTTTCCAAGGCAATGTTAGTGATGCCCTGGGATGGCATAGCTTAGCTTCACACCTTCAGCATGAAGTTTTGTGGCCATTATAGCACTACTCCGCACTAGCTTAGTTATGGGACTTGACTTTGAAGCTGGAAGACTAAAACAGAGTTGGTGAGGGTAGGACACAGAGCAGGAAGAGGAAAATCGAAGGTCCTGTAGATGTACTCCACTCTTTTTTCTCCTTCATGTCCTTCCTCCCCCAAGCAATGAGTATTCAGGACTCCTTACTCCTGCTTCTAGTTGTGGAGTTGTGGAAAACTGGGACCGCAGGGAGGGGAGGGACAGACCTGAGCAGTGGGGCCAGATTGAGGAATCATCACCTCTTCTGTCTTAGCTGCAACTAAAAGATAATATGCATCCACAGCTCTGAAAAACGGGAGGTTTAGTTCAGAATTAGAGGGATGTCAAAGCACATCTGTATCTGTCGCATTTTGTTGGCTAACTTAGCATACAGTTTTGTAGAGGGTTTGCAATTGTCTTTGCAGTTGCCAGAAATTGCAATTAAATGAAAAATTGACATGTTTTCCTTCTGGATGATTCCTTTTGTTAGTTCAGAATTAGAGGGATGTCAAGGCACATGGGTATCTGTCACATCTTGTTGGCTAACAGCATACAGTTTTGCAGAGGGTTTGCAAAGATGCGGTTGCCAGAAATCGCAGTTAAATGAAAAATCGACACATTTCCCGTTTGGATGATTCCCTTCTGTTTCTGATACACCTCACTGAAAGCGTAAGACAGGCAATGAGCTGCTTATTTCTTTTCTCTGCTGCAACAGATTTGAGGACGAGATCAACAAACGTGCATCTAAAGAAGAGGAGTTTGTGGAGCTTAAAAAGGTGAAGTAACCCAAGACACTGAGCTAAACCAAAGTCCCAGAAGTAAAGCAACAACTGGGTGGTTGCTGAGGTTTTCAAAAGCAACGTCTTTGCTTAAATTCCTCTAATTCAAGTCATTGAAAACCTGAGCTGTTTACTGCAAGAGGGGAGAGAATTAATTTCCTCTAGATACTGAACTGTCCCTTCGTAAGATGAATATCTAAAAGGTTTGGTCTCTATTCACTCAACCACAACCTAGGTGAGATATTCTTGCTAGAGGTTAAATAATGTCTATACATGGATTTGATAGGAAACTGAAAATTTAGAAAGGTTTTTATTAGAAGAATTAATGAAATATAAGTTTCTACATTTTCTCCAGGAGCCCATTTATTGCCACAGCTATTTTGCTTATTTCCAAGCCATTTTTTTCTTCTAAGACTTAAAAACTTTCCCTTTGTTCCAATTGTTTTTCAAAGGAAACCTGGGATTCATGGGCCCTTATTTGACCCCGGGGATGAGGGCTCTAAAGAAATGTAACAAGTCTTGCAAGAATTGCACTTTAGTGGAGAATTTGGATCAAAGAAATACAAATATGTCTATGGCTTTTTTTTTTTTTTTTCCCCAACAGGAACTGGACAGTGCCTACATGGGAAAAATGGAGTTTGATGTTCGGGTGGAAATACTGAGGCAGGAGCTTGAGTTCCTCAGATGCTTACAGGAAGCTGTAAGTATGATTCTCAGAGTAAAAACTTATCCTCTTGAAGGACATGCGTCTTCTGGAGGTTCTCAGAAATTTTGACTGAACAAGACATTTTGGTGTGGAGAAAGGATCACCCTTGGCCTTTGATCTCATAAAGTCCTTTTTTATCTCTGAGTGGAAAGGGGGACTGGTGTGTCACAAAGGCTGGAAGAGACAATTAAAACTGGTGGTGGCACAATAGGACCTGGGGGATGCAGGTAGGGAAGTTCCAGTGGGTAACTGGACAGAGGGTCCTATTTCTTTCCTCATAACACAACCTGGACTGTTCACATGGACTGATAAAATCTGAAATCTTGCTGTCCTTGCAGGAGCTGTCCCAGCTGCAAACAGTAGTTGGCAACACCAATGTCATTCTGTCCATGGACAACCGTAGAGAACTGAACATGGATGGCATCATTGAAGATGTCAGGCAGGAGTATGAGACAATTGTTCACAGAAGCAAAGCTGAAGTAGATGCCATGTATCGTGGGAGGGTGAGTAGCCATCAACAAGATAAGGAGGCAAAAATGCCCCATCCCTGGCTGCCTGTGCCCCATCCCTGGCTGTCTTCAAGGCCAGACTGGACGAGGCTTTGAGCAACCTGGTCTAGTGTAAGGTGTCCCTGCTCATGGCAGGGGGGTTGGAACTGGATGATCTTTAAGGTCCCTTCCAACCCAAACCATTCTATGTTTCTATGATCCTATGATCTATCTGCTCAGTCCGAAAGAAACCAAAAATATCTGTTCTCTTCTCTGTACAACAGTACCAGGATCTTCAGAACATGTGGGTCAATCAACGTGAGCAACTGAGGAACAGTTATCAGGAAATCCAGGAATTTATCAGGCAGATCCAAAGACTACAAGCAGAAATTGAAATTGCAAAGAAAAAGGTAAAACTGATACTTTCCAACATGAATAAACTATGTAAGTCACTTTTACACTCAGTGCAGTATAGTGTAGCCTGTCTTTTGGAGCCAGACATAGAGATGATCTTTTACCTTCAAAATGAAGAAGATTCAGAATCTGTACATTGGGATTTAATTTGGGTTAATTTACCCAGTCTAATGTATCTGAGTTCTGTAATTGAGGTAGGACTCCTAATTTCCAAGGACTGCCAGAAGGGTTTGAAAATCTCACTACCATAGAGAGGAAATGGACACATTCTGTTTGTGCCCTCTGCAGAACGCCAGCCTCCAAGAAACCATTAGAGATGCTGAGCAGCGTGGGAGCTCAGCCATCAAAGATGGCCAGCAAAAGCTTCAGGATTTGGAAAATGCCCTGCAGCAGGCCAAAGATGATCTCACTCACCTTCTTCATGATTATCAGGAGCTCCTGAATGTGAAATTGGCCTTGGATATTGAAATCGCCATGTACAGATCACTCCTTGAGGAGGAGGAGACCAGGTAGGTACAAACTATTAATCCAGGACAGAAATGCCTGTACGAAGCAGTGTGTCCCATTCTGCCACCTGTCACTGAGATGTCCAGGATGAATTCCTGCCTGGAAGGAGTGACCTCTTCCTTTGGCTTACTGGTAGAGGCTAGCCTGACTTCACTTTTATTGGCCTGACTTTCACTTTTATTGGATGCATCATCTAAATTTAACGTTTCCTTCACAGGATACAGGAAGGTTCGTCAGCCACAATCTGTAAGTATTTCAAGGCTTTGCTTTTCTAAGAGCACTGTTCCATTCTGCGGTTTGTTGTACTAAGCACCTACCATCGGAACAACCTGCCTTTGTTCCCATCACAGGTGGAACATATGGAACCTCCATATGATATTAGTCTCGTGTGTGTGTGCATGAATGCACATGTATGTGCATTAATGTGTCTGCATTAAGCTAGTGAGTTTGGATCTTACTGGCTAATTTCAATCAAATTTGTAGGAAATGGGAAATGCCACACTTACACTGTAGGTCTATGTGGTGCATGTTAGAACCATTTTTGGAAAACCAAAAATATATTCCTAAAATTTGTGGAAATAGGAGGCCAGCTAAAGGAGACAGAAACCTGTACACTTGGCCTTCTTAAAGGAAGGGCTGCCCTGAGTGTTCATGTAGGGAGTAAGACGGGAGAAATTATCATGGTAAGTTAATAAAGCCAGAACCAGATGAGAAAACGTCATACGTAGAGCTACTAATAATAATCCTTGTTACATTTGCTCAAATATATGATTGAGGTCCCCAGAGCAGGTACAATACTGACCATGAATAATCACTTATATCAGCTGTGCTGCTAAATTTTTGGTAAAAGGAATAAGACAGACCAAATTTCTATTTCTTGCAGGTGTCATTGACAACAATCCGAGTGCTACTGGAGTCTTTGGAGTAGGATCTGGAAGTTTGAAAATTGGGATGGGCGGGCGGAGCTCTGGAGGAGCCACCAAGAACAGAAGGAAAGGGTCGATATCTGGAGGAGGAACAGGAGGAAGCTCTGGAGGATGGGGATCCAGCAGCAGCAGTGGTGGGTCCACTTGTGGAGGACAAGGCTCAGGATATGGAAGAGGAGGAGGATCAGGCAGTGGACCATTGAGATCTGGAAGTGGTGGGTCCATCTGTGGTGGCAGCAGTGCTGGCAAGACAGGGGGCATCTCTGGAGGTGGAGGCTCCATCTGT
>NW_010248129.1:26672-36881 GCF_000690775.1 Eurypyga helias | reverse complement strand
CTGTGATTCTATGATTAACTCTCTGCTGCTCATGCTTCTCCTGCTTAAAGATACAGCTTTTTGTAGTGACAGTCTGGGTCAGCTGATCAAAAAACAAGTAAAGGTTGTATGCTGAGTTTAAAGTTAACAAGTATCCTGGCCTCTTACAGTACAATCATTAGTAAATTATATTAATTTATTATTTCCCATTAGAAGGAAAAAAAAAATGGCAGCTTGCAACTTTATATGGAGATCACAAAATACAGATACATTAGAGAGAAATCATTGTATGAAAGATTACTTCACATGTTGTTTTGGATAAAGCATCTTTATCCTCCCAAAATTATATGGTTTAATAAAAAATAATTGTCATTCTCTGCTACAGTGAATGTATATGAAAGTTCCTATGAAATTTCATGAACCGTGACCTATAAAATGTAGCACAAAGCTGTCCAGAGTGACAGAGACCATGAGATTTTATTAAACGTTGTGTCTGATTGGTATATACCCTTCCCTGCCACTTGACTGTTTGTGAATAAGGAAATAAATTAAAAAATAATAACAGAGAAGTATTTGATATAGTGACATCCGACAATCTTTGTTTCTCCCCTTTTCATCAGTCCACTCTTCAGCAGAGAGTGAATGACTTTATTGTGCAGGCACAAACCAGCTTTGTGAGAGCTTCCCGGAGGCAAGCCCTAAACAGGAGGCACAGAGTCGGGAACTTTCCGTCACCACCTGCTTCCAATTATTTGGCTTTTTGGTAGGGCACGGTGAAAACTTTCCCATCAATTTTATCATCTATGCTAACCCTCTTTTTATACAACGCCTTGTAATGCGCAGGCATAAAAATTTATGTGCTCTTGCTGACTGCTCTGTGTTGAAAGGGGAGAGCAATGGTAAAATCCTGAATAAGATAAATGTCATTTCGGTGATGCTGAATGAGAAATGATTTTTTTTTTTATTAGCTTGAGAAGCAGCTCAGTTTAATAACCAGTTACAAATGATGGTGTTCTTAGGGAAGAGCCCAGCACTGCTGCTCGGTGATCACCAAGGCTCCTCTCTGCCTTGTGGCTAGCACTGTGGCTACACATGTGGGTGAAGTCTATCTTTGTTCTTGTTTTACTTTTGAACAGTTATGGGTTACTTTATTATTATTATTTTTAAATTTATGGCTCGTAGCAGGGACATTGAATTAACAGAAAAAGGAAAAAAAAGCCAACCTAACCAGAGACATGTAACTGCTGTGGTAAATACCTGGAAGTGGCATTAGGTGCACCAATCTGGACTGCTCACACATAGGAAAAAGGGTAATTTTCAGTGGTGTCTGCCACCCACAGACAGCTTTATGAGATCAGGCTGGGCTCGTGCCAAAGCTTAACCTAGTCAAGAACCAAGGTGGTGGGTAACACGTACTCACTGTCGCCCTTTGTGCCAGGATGCTCTGTTCTTTACAAACAATAAATTCAGCCTCACGCTCCTCTACCCTCCCTCTGTTCTCCTGTCATCCCTGAAAACAGAGGCAAATTTGCTGTTTATTGAGGTCTTTCTAAGGATTTTAGGGACACTGGCACTCAGGAACACAGAGCACTCCAGCTGTCTGCTGGCCACCACCGGCACTGGTGGGTTTTTCCCCATGCTGTTTGTGCACCTCCATCCCTTTTCAGTTTTCAGGAGAAAAACTGTTGGCAAGGTTTGTCTCTGCATGGCAGGTAAGCATTTACTTTTTTACTAGGAATAAACTGAAGTTATGTTTGGCAGTGTCCTGTGGGAGAGAATTATCTTTGCAGACTGCTCATGTCAGATGGCTGAAACACCTGATTATCGTTGCTTGTATTATTGATTGCCGTGCTCTGCATCGCTTCCAGGTATGTGCAAGTTATTACACAGCTCAATACATCCAAAGTTAGGGAAAAAAAATAGCAAATGCAAGTGACCTCTTTTTTTTCCTCCCCTACTGGGAAGATTTCTGTGCTGTTCTTCTACCTCTGACTTGACATTAAATGTTTCCAGATTCCACAGATTTAAGGAAGGTCTGTGCAGATACACATCATTGTCAGTTCTTCACAGTCTCGAACACCTACTTGCTCTAATAGGATCTGCCTGCCCTCCCTCTCCTAATTTTCTTCAGTTAATTTGTCATCTCAATGAAGACCCCAGTATCCAGCTGTGGAGCAGCAGCAGTATTTCCCTGTGGAAGCCAGGAGAGAGTAAACACCCACCAGCAGCACCAATCCCATAAAGCTAAAGCTGGGTACACAACACAGCCCCACGCACCTTACAGTCCAAGGTAAGGAGCCAATGTGTGACAAGCTTCTTCCTCGGACATCAGACCTTGTTTTGATACCTCACCCTCAGATGCAGGTTTGTGCAGACACTAAGGAAAATCAAGCCAATGTGGCACAGCATATATGAGCATATGCCTATAGGCACAGATACATCCTTACGCTTTGAATTGCACTATGAGGTCTCATGTCCACAACTGGCATTCGTCTCCCTCTTCTTCTGCCCGTTTATTGACCTCAGATGTCTCTCAGAGGTCTTACTGGTAGTGTTTTCATTTGAAGGGGATAGCACAGCATAGGATGGCTGTGCTGCGAACATCGGTGGGTGGAGGAAGGTGACCCCAAGCATCACTGCGAGACAGTATCTACGTCCTCTCCAGGGAAGGAGGGAGACACAGATGAAGCACAGCTAAAATCTTTGCAGCTAATTGGTGCACTAAAACAACATTATAAATTGCAGGACCAGCAAGCAGCTAACTCGCTGCTCCCTCCAGAAGCTCGTGACAGTCTGTGAGAAGACACCTCTATATAATCTCTGGCACTGCAGTAATCAGTCACAGGGAGACATGGAGTTGAATGAGCAAAGACCAGCTGTGGGAGTCAGCCACTGGAAAATGACCTCTAGAAGCTGCTGTTGAAGTTGTATGAGCTACATAGACACTTTTACTTCCTTCCACAGTTGTGAAGTCATTTGTGACAGCTACAGGAAAGTCGGGTGGCTGCTAACTCACCAACGAAATACGTACAAGTGGAGGAAATTACCTGCAGACCATCACGATTAATGTAAAATTCAGCCCAAACCAAGCCTACGCAAAGCTCAGAGCCCTTCTTTTCCAGTGAGATTCCTCTTTTTTGTGAGTTCCTCTGCATGTCTGCAGAAAAAGAGGCAGAAGATGAGAAGAGTGGGTACAACAAGAAGAGCACAAGAACCGAGGAGGCATCTCAGTTACAGCAAAGTGCTGCAATGCAGAAAATTTTGACTTCATTCCTGGCAGACTCACTGCCACGGTGGTGTTAGGGACATCTTCTATGGGCCTGTTCCCATAGCACCTTTCCCCTCTACCTGTTCCTTCCACACTGACAAAGTGCTCACCAGAGCCAATGCCATTTATTATGAAGGTTACTCGAAGAGCCCTACGAAGATGTCACCGAAGGCAAAAGGAACTTATGCATTGGCTTTAGTGGAAGTTAAGGAGAAAAGTCCTAAGAAGCAGGAAGAACAGGATCAAATGTGGTTTTGCAATTACTGTTTCAAGTGAGTTACAACTGACCAAAGCAACTAAATCCCATCCCCTGTAACAATTCCAAGCTACTGTTGGAATAATTACTAAACAAATCGTTCAGCCAGAGCTTGAAGAAAGCTCAGCTCTGGATTTACTGCATATTGCTGGAACAACTTTGGGCAGGAGGTATTTCTTTTCAGAGCAAACCGCTAGTGACTATACTCAAAGTATGGCCATGTGCGGTGCAAAACCAGGATTTCCATGAAATAAGCTACTGATTTGATAATACATTTTTGCAGGGAAAAAGATCAGCAGACCTTTTGGGGAAATTACTGTGAATCCCAACACTGTTACTACAACAAAACCATCATATACAGAATTCCTCCCTAGGGTAATAATTTCCCTTTCCATTGGTACAGCAGGGAGGAGATCACAATTTGCCTTTCACGCCTCCCTACTCCCTGTTACGGAGCACTTTGGCACTGAAGCATTGTGAAGTGAGCCACATTCTCTTCAGCGTTCTTCTGCTTTTTTTGCTCGAACACAGATAGCAATGTTTCACATTTTACCGTCAACACATACTCCAAATGTGTCCCTTGAATTCTCCATCTCTTTTAGTCTGGCTCATTACCATAATTCTGCTAACTAGAAGGGAAAAGTCCCATCCTGCAGAAATTTGTGCACACTCAGAAGTAGAAAAAAAGATACTTACACTGGTAGGAACAAGTACTCTTAGAATGTAAAAATTTAATAATAGAATTAGCACATAAATTCCCTGTACAGTTCAAGGGGTTTCAAAACTAAGATTTATAAATTATGGTCCAATACGCCTGAATTATGATAGTCTGTCCATCACCGAATGGAAGAAACAATGAACACTTCTTTTTAACAAACTACAAAGATCTTGGACACGTCCTCCTCTGTGGCATCACTCCCCCACATCACACCGAGGCTGAACTGAACTCCCTCATCTTTGTATTGTTGGAGGAAGTTTCCAGGGAGAAAGAGGATTCCCCCCCTTCTCTTCGCAGGTCCCTTTTGTGTTCTGTACTTACACTCTGGACTAAGATTTCCCTGACTAACCCAGTGTTTCACCACCCCCCTGAGCAGCAGTGCAGCTGGCAGGTCAAGGCCTGACGGTGTGACAAGGAAAGTTCCAGGCCTCTCTCAGAGTGAGCGCTTCTAAATGGGGCCAAGGCCTGGGCCATTTTTGTGTGATACAAACACGCCAAAACAACTCAGGGACATTAATTACAGCATCATACCAGGTCTATTCAAAGAAATAAAGCGCATGCAAACACGCTCTGGTTTCAAAGCCCTGTTCAAGGCCCACACCAACAGTCACGATAGCAGAGGTACAAGACAAGCAGGAGAGGCCCAGCCAGGCTGTGGCCGCTCACTGAAGGCCCATCCATGAGGCACATTTGACCGTCACCTCTCCGCACACACGCACAGGCTACTGGGAACCTCAGGGGATGCTCCCGTTGCACTGACCTTCTCAAAACTCGCCGTACCTGCATTATACACTCGCTGCTATGGCAACATCAGCCTCTGAAGGTAGGATAAGCACCATGTGAATCCATATTTTCAGCTGCTTCATTTACTCCCTTCTACTATTATCTCCTCTATTTCCAAAAGCCAGGAGAAAGCAGGGTGGATGGTGAGAAATATTTTCAATGCACTTCAATGAATCACTTCTGAGCCCGGGTTCAGCCAATATTAGGCATTTAACTCATGAGTTTGCATTTGGAAGACAATCACCTCATGCAAGGTCTGCAGTCGGGGGAGAGAAAGTGGCAACAGAGTCCACCAAGCACCCAAATTGCTCCCTGGAGGTGCTTCTTCCCAGCCGCTGTGGAGCCCTCCAAGGTAACAGGCATCTTTTCTGGATGCCGAGAGATAACTATGATAAACCTAGACCTCAAGAGTGTGCAACAGGATTCAAGCAGAAAATACATGGGTTGCTAGGCAAAACAATAAGCAGATATTATGAAATAAAATATTCAAATATATGATTCCAACTATACCGACGTAGAGTTGCTTCAGGGATTATTTTAATGATTTCTTTTTTCTGTTTGTTTGTTTTCCTTTAATCAAGACTCATACTTTCGATAAGAGATAGGAGACTGGGCACAGACAATTTATTTTCACACATAAAAGAAAAAGGTAAAAAGAAATTTGCTTTCAAATCAAATTCACGGTGTTAAGAGGAATCCATAGTCCCCTTGTTAAGAAGCTGCCTGCACAGCTAAGAACCACCACAGAATTTTTATAGCTGGATTTGTCACAAAAATATATGATTTAGCTCTTCCACTATCAGGATATACTGAAAAATAATTTAAAGTGTCTTCCAGACTTATCTACAGTGTGTATATGACATTGTTGTTAGCAAGAGAGGCTCTGGGGACAGCAAAGAAATGAGAGAACGGAGAGCGCCGCTCCCAAAGAGGCTGAACTAAGTATATTGCTTCTGTTGCTTTTTGAACAATTGCCAGAAAATAATTATTCATAGAGGAAAATATACGGGTATGTTTAGGGTCCCTTGCCACCGCAAATGGTGGGCAAAGAATGAGATCAGATCTGTGGAGTGCATGGGCTGATTCCAAACAGCTCCGCCAACTGACACCCCCCTGGTACCTGGCCCCAGAGCAAAGAGGAAGGAAAGGGAGGGCATTTGCAAATGCCTGTGGCTGCCAGGCTGTGGTGGCAGCTCAGGCAGGGTTCCACAGCAGACCCCGGCACGCACCCACTGCACCTCGCGGGGGGAACAGAGGCCCAGCCAAAAGCAACCAAGCCATCACGGCTTGCCCTAATGCTCCGTGAGCGGCTGCAAGTGCCCAGGAGCACTTACAGGGGACCAGAGGGTAAGCAGCAGTTCAGTTACTTACCAACATTTACTCCTTCCCAAAGTATTCAGCATCAGAACGAACTTACAGCCCTCCAACACACCTAATCCACGTGCCCACGTCTGTGGATGGCACACGCTGTACTGTGTGCATGCCTACACAGGTGAACACCCTCTTGGGGAAACTGAGGCACAAAGGCATCCACCGACAGTCACAGGAGAAAGTTGTGTTAAAGGAAGAGCTCCCAAGGTTTCTCTCCCGCACCCTGTTCTGTCACAGCACTGCAGCTAAGAAACTATATACACCCTGCTCCTAAGAAACAACAGGTTCATTTTAGCAACTTGTAAATGCCAACAATTCAGACATCACTCTCTTCTCCCTGCGGTTTGCCTTCCCCTGCCTCCTTGCCAAAGGATGCATTATGCTTAATGCCCCCTGTTGTCTTCACAACTTGTTAGCAGACATTCAGAAGCCTTCACTAGAATAAAAATAATGAACATTCCACAGCGAGGGAACGAGGAGCTTGTTAATCATCAACCTGAGTCCAGAAGCATCCTGCAAGATGGCACTTCCTGACATAATTCTCAAAATTGTCATCATGGTAGTTTATACTTCTTGAGCTCTGAAGTAACTGTAAAACATTGAAGTATTTTTCCTACTGTTTACTTTTTGAGGAAAATAAAGGCAAAATGGCATTTTTTTCCTGCCCAGACCCCACACATGGGGTGTTTTTAATTTCAAATTATTTATTGAGTGGGCGCTTACTGAGTCATACGGGACTTTTGCCAGATGCCGAAAGATTGTCTTGGAAGTCAGGAGTACAATATTATGTGCATGAAAACTAGGCAGTTATGTGAAACAACCCAGAACCACATGCAAAAATATACAACTGGCATCGGCGAACTACAGCAGAGCAAGACACGTCGCCTGTTTTTAATACTTACTGAAACAGAGAGTCTCAAAGTCACGGGGAAGTGATCACTCCTACCGTGCTTTGGCCTTTAGAGAACACAGCTCTGTGTGTCACTTCATTACAGAAATACGCCTTACGTGGGGATATTAGCATTTCTTCCTTCTTCTGCTCCTTCCTAAACTGCAACACCAGCAGGAACAAATTAAGTGACTCGCAATCTGCATACTTATTTATCTGCTCCGTGCAACCTCAGCTCAGCTGGTTGGTTTTTTTTTTCCTACCAGCACCAAGATCATCTAAATCATGAAACCTTTTAAAATAAATTCCGAGTGTCTCAGATCTGGATTTCCTTTATTGTGAACCACACCTGAACCTCCTGCCAGGCCACGTGCGTTTCGGGGGTGAGCTGCTCCTGGGGGCAGTTTTGCAGCCGCACCCGTGAGAAGGAGCGATGCCCACTCCCTCCAGCCTGGCAGAGCCGGCAAGGGCGAGCAGAGCAGGTGATGCCACCAACTTAAACGCGCTGCATTCTCCAGTGGGTGCCTGCCAGGTCTGGCAGAAGCCCCTGGTCCTGCTGCCTAGGAACTTTTCAAAGAACATAAACACACCAGTTGCGGGAGGAGGATGTAGCCCAGGCTGGGAGCAGCTGCCCAGTCCCACGGGGCAGCCCTGACTGGCGCCCGGCACGCTTGCGTGCAGATGGCAGCACGCGGGGAGATGACAGCCAGGAACAGGCTACGTTGAAATAGTGTTAAAATAATTAACCGGGTGAAACGTTCTCGATCAGCAAGCGCTGTGGCTGGAAACACAGCGGTATGCTCCCCCACGCAGCCTCTTGCCCGCAGTCGGGCTGGCTCGGCAGCAGCAAGAGGGTCTCAGCAATCCCTCACGGTCCAGCCGAGGCTTTTCTCACAGCTTTTTGGCCATTTTGGCAGCCTGTGCTTGTTACTGCCTGGGGAAGACGTTTCTTTGCGGAAGAACCACCACCAGTGGATAACGACACACAATCGCTAACCGCTGCACTTGGTTAGGGACCAAAAATGCTTGAGAAGGAATTTTTTTCCCTTAAAGAACACAAAGGATAGAGCAAAAAACGGCCAAGGCTCACATTTGTACTTCCCTTTGGCTGAGCATCCAGAGCTGGTCTACAGGCTGCCTAAAGCCACAAGACTTCTTTCTGTCTCTGTACTGGGGAGGGGATTTCTCACCGAGGTGGCACATCAGCATCTTCGCCTGGGACGCGGCTGTGACAACGGGCTAGGAGCTCCGCACCACCGTCACCCCCTCCCCTCCCCGTCCACCGAAACCCTAAACAAGATTACTCTCTCGTTTTGGCTTTTATCACTGACCTACTTGTCAACTTCAGTGAATTTAATCTCAAAACACTCGGGGATATAGGGCAAAAAAATATTTTTCCCAGGCTACCGAGAAAGAATGTGGTTTCAGGGAGCTTAAATGGCTCCATGGGACATTCTGGTGACCGGAGGAAATTTAGAACCTTATGATAAATTTGGGATATCAATGTAAGAGTAAAGTCACACTGCCAGAAGCAAACGCTTATTGACAAAACTGCTAAAAAGCTGCAAAGGTAATAAACAAGGAATTGAGATGGATTAGTGGTGATATGCTTTTACAGGTATTATTTGATGCCAGCCGTCGGACACCTTGGGAAGTCCTTATATACCTGAGTAAGGCACTGCATCTAGGAGTATCTTTCTTGAATGGGACTAGTAATGAGAGTTAGGATGCGAACTGTGGTCAGAACTCTAGTTATTGAGAGAGAGCGTAATACAAGTGTTACAGTTTATTATCCCAATTGGTTATTTCCAGTCTACCTTTGCGGACATTGTAAGAAATGTAGTTACAGCAACAGCTATGGCTACATAACACGGCTCGTTTCTCAGTCGAGGTTTATTAAAACAAAAATCAATTTTTTTTTTGCAGTTACTGCTGGGGCCTTGAAGACTTCAGCGGTCTTGGCAATCAGCCCAATACACTGCATATTTCTAGGAAATCCTCAAAAAATATCTAAAACCCCTAACATGGGGAATGGGACCAGCTCACAAGACAACACTCCCATGGGATGTTTGCTGCTTAACCAAACAATTGCTGAATTATGAAATACCTGACAAAAATGTCTAGCTTTAATCAGTGTTCAAAGCTTCCACAGGCTGTAGGAGACATTCCTTAGAAAACCATGTTTATTCCAGAAATTCAAGATTATGTCATGATGTTTATTTTCAGCGTTTGTTACCAAATGCAAGCAGCAAATACTGCAGACCAAAACACTGCAAGATTTTGTGACGAGTCCTAGAATTTGTTAAAATACAAGACGTTGCCTAAGTACAGGTTATTTCTATTAAATGAAAAATTGTGGAATTATTTGCTAGTGGTCAACAAGATCCTTTCCAAAATAAAGAAAATAAAAAAGGTAGAGTTTCTAACAAGTGGCAGTGGAAGTCTTTGAAACGTTAAATACCTAATTTAAGAGTAAGCTTGAAAATACCAGTCTGGGAGCTGAAAATCCTTTGTATGTAACAAGGATAGTTTGAGTTATTTTGGGCAGAGTTTTAATTTCTGTGAAATGATGAAAGAACTAAAGGAATATCTCAAAAGGCAGACTCAACTGAAGGAAAGCAAACATTAAAACACTAATTACACAGACACTGGGGAGTATTTCTGCTACTCAAAAAAATAAACAGAAAATAGGGATTCAGCTGCAAACTCATTAACAACCTGTATTTTCAACACATAATGATGTGTGTAGGGTCAATATTTAATATAAATATTGAAACTTACAGTGAAGCTATGGAAAGCCAAAAATAACATCTGACTAAAGCTCATCCCTCATTCTGCATTTCTCTGATCTCAACATATTTTTTGGTCTCAGATTTGTCACATCTTTCTACTCCTCAGCAGCTCTGCACTACACCTACAGTACAGGTGTATCACATGTCTGCTGT
>NW_010248129.1:0-26655 GCF_000690775.1 Eurypyga helias | reverse complement strand
AAGGTTTGTGGTTTTTTTTCTTTTCCTTTCTCAATCACTATTATGGGGGAAGAAAATCTTATGTAAGTTAAGATAATAATAGCTTTGCTTCTTAAAACATCAGACTAAGTATTTCTGGAGAGGCGATGGAAAGTAACATTAGTAAACAGAGAAAATAGCAGGGTATGAAAATCTTAGTAGTTATTAATTTGTCTCTTTCAAGACAGCTCCCTGAATGACATGCACGTAATTGAAATCAAACACATTAATTGCGTTCACAGAATTTAGTTCAGAGCCTCCACCTTTACCCATTTTGAACAATTTAAAGTACCAAGGATGTGCCAAAAAAGGACACAAGTCACCTTCAGCAAAACTCTTTGTCACTTATGAACTGCTTTGCTTCCTGTGACATGAAAGAGGACCCTCTGCTAGTATTTACGACCGCAATCCACGGCTTGGGACGATCAGAGCCTAAGCCTCTTTTGGCTGGAACTGGCCCCAGAATCTCTGCAGGGGTGTTGACCGGTGTGTGCCCAAGCTGGTCCTCTCACGGACCACAGGCGTACCTGCCCCACGGCCACACAGGGCTCTCAGGCTCTCCGGGGTGAATCTGGAGGACACATCCCGAGGACCTGGGCAAAGAGCACTGGAGGGCAGGAGGGGGCTGGGTGATGGGTGGGAAGGGTGACACTGCTGCTCCAACACATGTGCTGAGCTCAACAGTGCTTAGCACCTTCAAACCCTCCCTTTTTCTCCAGACCTCACCCGCGGACCACACGGGCAGCCTTGCCAACCCTTGTTGAGGGAGCGTGTTTCTCCAAATCCAACACGGCTACATGCGCACGGCACTGCCCCGCACCACACACAGACACCTGAGGCGGAGGGGCTGGTGGTGGCAGCACGGAAACTCCATTAGCGCAGCACTTCACTGAGCTCTAAATACGCGACCCCGCGGCTGCCTACATGAAACTGCGTTGTGCCGTACAAGTTTAAACCTCAGCGGTTGCATTCCCCGCAGGTCCCTTGTCATCATTTCATTACCTGCCGTCCTTCTCCAGTGAAACCACATTTTACTTAGAAAGCGCGATGACGAATAAACGCAGCCGCAGTTGAAGAAACGAGCCTGGGCGTACCACGCTTCCAGAGGAACCTTGCAGCGGTTTCTCATTTACACTGAATGAGCTGAACTCCGCTTCGCTACTTCGTTAAACAGAATTGCTTTGCCTGCACAGCATCTCATTTTAAATGATTCCTTGTTTCTGCTGAATCCGATGTAGTTTTTTTTCCTAAAGAATTTCTCGCTTGTTAGAGAAAGAATTTCTTGTTTGTTAGAGTAAGGCAGAGATTCCTAAATCAATGATAAATACAATTTTGTTTACTTAACTTCTGGACAATGCAAACAACTTACACATTTGCTTTTTAAATTCTCCTCTGGCTATTGACTTTGTACATTATTAGTGTCTTGTTAAGCTCACCACAAATATTTCAAAAGGAGTCACGTTAATCTGTAAGCTCTGTGTTTTGGCTCCTAGCTGTGTTTGGGATTGTGTTCAAATATTCTTGTTCTTCAAGTTCCAAGAAACATCTTATCTGTCCCTACAATCACTCAAGGAATTTTGGCATAGAGCTGCCTTTTATTTCCTGAACAAACAGAAAACGCTTGACAGTCAGGTTCTCTTCCGGCGGATAAATCCAGCCCCCGACTCAGGGGTTGGTGGCTGTGCGTGTTCAAGTCTTCCCCGCTACAACAGGCCGACACCATGCAAAGGGGAGTGTGTGCACGGTGCTGCTGAAACGGGCTTTCTCCGCCATATGGTCTGAAATTCTGATGCAAGCCAGTCTCCACATTGATTCAATTAGTTCACTAATGTAATGTGAATTCCACTTCATAGACTTCAAACTCCTGTTTATTGCTCACGTTTTAAAGGCCTGTAGTTAACAAAAGCTTGTGCCATGGTTAATAGAGGTAATATCTTTAATTGCCTTAGCCATGGAACATCAACAGCTGTCCTAGCATTATCTACAGAGTGCCTTTTGGCTGGAATGGGAAAAGAGATGAATGCCTACTAATTCAGGTTAATTAACGGCATTACATATTCTAGTGTGGACATTCAGTAGGTGCTTGTTCGGCGAAACAAACGGGTGCATGCTTCATGGTGGTTCATTCTGGGCTGATCCATTAACTGTTGCATGTCTTCAAAAGAATGCACCTTCATTAACTGAAGTTAATTGCTATTCAATTAGCTTGAGTTATACTATGTCCCTAAACACTGCTGCAGACAGACCCCCTAGAGATTTCATGTACTTCAACCGTTAATGAAGCCATACCACATATTGTTGGCAACCAATTAAAATCCAGGTTTGAAAGAATAACTTCACAGTTACACTTAAATTGCTTCCTGTTAGGATTTTTGTCAAATCTGCTATATAGGTAATCAGAGTGATAACATTTCTCCCTTACACTAAAGCACACTTACATTATCATCACTGCACTTGGCCAAAGATGTTCCCTGCCATCATGTTTTTTTATATAATCCATTTGTTGAGACAGAAAGAATAGCATATATTTGACCTGATTATCTCAGAATGAAATTCATACCACGGCAGACGTTTTGTAAATTTTAGGCTTCTCGTTGTTTTCAAATGTTTTTTAAGATTTTTCCACAGCCTTTTGTAGAAATTTCAAAAAGCTACCTTACCATTTCCTATGTTTTGATTTCTTGGCTCCTGCTAACAGAAAGGCAGCATGGCCAAAGCCTTTCTTTTCACAAACTACAGCAATTGTGATAAACAATAGCTAGGAATAATCGACAAAGATCTCAGTCATCACAGCACGAGGCTAAAGCTTTTTAGTAATAAAGCACACCAGAGAATGAGTAATACGCTGGCATCCCTCTGCATCGTTGGAATATATTTTAAAAAAAAAGTGATCAATACTTTCATAGTATTTACAAAGAAGGCAGAATTTAAGGCAATGACCTTAGGGTCCAACTTCTAAAAACCATTGATTTAAATTAGTTTCTTTATTTTAACATAATCCCCACATTTAATGTAAAAAAAAAAAAAAGAAACCCACAAAACAAACCAAAAAAGAATTAGAGCTAAGGCTGAAGACAAAGGTGTAGCAATAAACGTGGTTAAAACTGGTGAATGCCACGTGAATGTATTTCTACTCAGTATGTCCTCCTGAAACTACTCACGCGCCTCCTGAGGACTTATATCTGATGAACAAAGAATAACTGGGAACTCTTAAAGTTGTTATATCCATCTGGCACGCTAAAGCTTCTCCTGATGTGGTCTGGGAATGTGAGCAGGGAATCCCACGCCAGCAGCTCCCCATCTAACAATCACCCTGTGAAAAGCTCTTTGCCCCGGTGGAGAATTTTATCGTACCTTCAACAAAGCAAAGGTACCCTAAGTAGCAATTTGCTTCTCACATTCTGCAGTCCATGCCAAAAGGGGAAGCTTTTCAAATTTTGCGAACTTGTTAAACTTGTTTAAAAAACCATGAAACTGGGGTTTGGATGTGTATGGGTGGAAGCCCACCCAACTTCATCCAGAGCAGCTTGCAGGGCTCTCAGTTACAGTACTTGTCAATCCAAGAAGGAAAACCATCCTGGTGGTTTTGGCCACCTCTGTGTTACTGGGAATGGGCAGTGGGGGCAGTACTGGCTCTGAACAAACCTCTGCATCGCAGTGGTTGCCTGATGGGCAACAGGAAGAGACAGAAGGAAAACAAGTGAAAGACAAAGGAAGATTTAGAATAGGCAGTTTTGCTAGGAATATATTTCAAATAAAACATATGGAACAGTAGCAGCAGATTTTTTTGTTTCTGAAGATCATTTGCTCTGTTAACACCCATTAAAGCACACAAATTAACTATCTGCTTACATTCCCTGGAGCGACTGAAATCACGAGCCACACACAGCCCTTGCCTTGCCTGGGCCAGAAAGCTCCAGTGAACTGGGGCAGAGCTACAGCAATGGGATGAAGACACTCAGGCTGGAGACACGATCCCGCAGGCTGCAGCACGGAGCCTAGTCCCTGCTGGCTTCTCAGCCTGCCCTGAGGGACACGGCTGTGCCCGCAGAGCCGCCCGACGGAGCTCCGAGGGCTGGGGAAGCCCTGACTCAGAGCGCTGGGATGAGCATCAGTCATCCAGCTCGTGTTCTATCCCTTACGCTCGCCAACTTCCCAATGCCATTGATCCCAGGAGTAGTATGCCAACATACTTTCTTCCCCCCTTCCTCCTCCCGGGTACAGTAATGAATTATGGCACCTCCAGTGCCAAGCTGAAAAGCCAAGCCAAGGAGAGGCCGCAACAGGGCTGTGCTGAGCTGCGCAGCATATGGTTAGCACTCTTAAAGCAGCCAAAAAGCGGCAGCAACTCACAGTGAATTTCACACAAGGCTCCCATCAGGATCAGCTCTTGCCAATCTCTAATATCAGCATAATTTCAAGCTGCACAAGGCTGCTGAGCACCTTCTCTGCTCCATGGCAGCACCTTGGGAAGGAGGTGCTAAATGACATCTGTCTCCTGAAAATCTTTTCAATGTCTCTGATCCCCTCAGAGTCCAAAAGCCGTGTTGTACACGTCTTTTCCCCCAGTGCAGAAGAATTCTTTGTGCAGATCCTAGGAGAAAAAATTTCCATTAACTTCCCCAAAGTGAGACACTGGGGGTTGTCCCACACCACAGATTCAGCTCCCACATGCAACACGTGGCACGTAGATCAGCCTGAAAACCATCAGGAGAGCAAGCCAGATTTACAAAACTCTTCAGGTGCCTTTAGCTAAAACTCAAGCAACGAGTCAGTATTTCCTTCGTCAAAATGACTGGTTTCTTATTAGTCTGAAAAGATTTCCAAAGATGACTAGGATTCGGCACTTCAAATGTAGAGGCTGCAAACAAAAGAAATCCAGAGGATCTGGAATTTTTACAACACACTGATAGCCACTGTCTGAAAAGCAGGCCCTCATAAAATGGCTATGAGGCTGTTAATGATATAAATGAAAATTGTAGTGATACTAATACTAGCAATGCTACTACTACTAAGTAATCAAAACAATAGCAAATAGAGCACATGATACCATAGCTCACCACACACCAACTGACACACAGCCAGGCCCCAGGGTAGCAAGAATCGGAGAGCCAGGAAGCCCCAGAGTGACACCACCTCCAGGACAAAAGGCCAGCAGATCTCCCAACCCACTACCACGCCAACCATCCCCACCGCTAACGAAGGAGCTAACCACCCAGCTATCAAGCTACCCAAACTCTTAACAGCCCCCCCCAGGCCACTTCCCTCCTTGCCCACATGCCCTAAGCCTGAGGTACCATGGAATGAAACACTCGGCCGCTCTGGGCCAGCCGACAGCACTGGGAAGTAAAGGAGCTCATTCCTGCCCGAAACCATGAGGCAAAAGTAGAAGGACCACATACCACGATGGGTTCGAAACATCTACGTATTGCACTAAATGAAGCAAGAATCCAGTCTGGATTCCTTCAGACATCCATCCAAGACTGCTTTGCCCACGTGTCCCAGTCACATGGGCTCTGTTAACACCTCACGGTACAGCTGCACGATAATTTATTCATAAGCATTTTCAAAAAAGTTTACCTTTCCAAACAAAGACACACACGCTGCTGATTCTTTTACCCCAAATGAAAAAGCTTCATCTTCATCTCTCCCAAATTTAACTTTCAGCATTTTAATTTTCTTCCTTCATTGTTAGATCAATATCAATCATCACCTTCAGTTACCAGAACTTGTGTCTTCCTGAAAATTATGTTAAATTTAGATGTTAATGAAAACTGTTTACACTGTTTAACCACAGAAATGAAACCCCTATTACAAACCATAAAAACTGTTAGTTTTAACAAGAAACCTTAATTTCTACCTCAATCTCCTTTCTACCATCTGCTGCCCTACAAGTGCCATCCCAGAAACCATAGACTAAAACAAACAAACAAACAATAAAAAGGGTAATTATGAACTTTGTTTCACAACACAACAAACATTAAAAGAATTAAAATACACCCATTAACCATTACACTGAAAATTATGTTATAAAGCAAACTAATCCACGTATGCCAGCACATGCCAACATTCCTTCTCTCCAGCCGTCTTCCCAAACAACCAGCCGCACACATCCTACGTAGAAATACACAATTGATCCATAACACCCACTCTCCATCCTCCCAGGAATAAGACAAAAAACTTCCAGACATTCAAAGAAACACCACAAACATACTCTACCATAGTAATAAGTGATAATTATTCTTTCATCTAAAGCACTACACAGATAATTAGATATAATTACTTAAATATTTATGGTTTAAATATATAAATAATATTTGCTCTGCCCAATCTCTCAGAACTGGCTACGTGAAACACGGAGACTGCACCAACGTCTGTCATTCCCAGATGTTTTTCTCATGGGTCGCCATGTGTCTCTGTACAGTTACAGACAGTATCATGTTCTGGGAAATGCCACATCAATCAGCTTCAGCTTCTCTGTGTGGTGGGATGGAAAGAGCTTAAGGCAAGCAGCAGGTTTCGGGATAAGGGCCATATTCAGAATGCACCAAAAAGGTCCAAATCCCCTAACATAAACTGTCATTCCCATTTCTTGTATAAAACCAACATCTGAATTGTGTGTAGGGTGGGGGAAGGATAAAATTATTACAAAACCCTAATACGATGTTTTAATTATTTTCTGTGCAGCAGAAGCCGAGCAATCTTAAGAGACTCATCCTTCCTTTTTATTGGGTTTAGATGAGATAAAATAAGGTAAGACACTGCACTGTGTTTTACTTCTTAGCTGTTGAAAATCTTTATTTCTTGCTTACTCCTGATCTGCCCCCAAAGAACACCCAATGCATCTCCTCCATCAGGGTTATAGTACGGACAAAACTGTTCCACTCGCGACTTGCGCATCAGTCATGTCCCCAGGAAGACTGAACAGCCCCAGACAAACGCAGCCACGCTACGCCGCTGCTAAATCAAGTGCCATGAAGTACAGGGCTAACGAGCTCATTTGAGCAGTAACGCGGTAATGTGGTTTATGCCATCTGGAATGCAGAATGAACACCTCCTAAACTCCCCAGCTAATCTACTTGACTACAGAGAGACTGTTGTGATTCCTGATGTAAATCCACTGACTCCAGAGACAAAACATAGCTCGGTACCTTTATTTAAAAAAAAAAAAAAAAAAAAGGAAGAAAGAAATTGTACATCATTCTTTCAATAATCTGGACGATTTACTCAGGAACTATCCTCCTCCTCTTAACTGAGCTACTGCTCTACTTCAGTTATCTTACACACCTTCTTTAATGAATGCATGTTCTTTTGATTAAATTAACATTTTTGTCTACCTAATTAGCCTGAAAACCTGTGAACCAATCTAAAAGTGACTTCATTACTGCTCATTGGTGCACGCTTGCTACCCATCACTGTCAACTCAACGGGCGAAGGATTAGGAGAACATTAACTCTGGCTTATTTGGCTTTCCATAGCAATCGTTGCACTCGGAACGCGCAGCCAATCCAAGCTTCCAATCGACCCGGTAGGACAGTGACAGATGTTTTAATCATGTGGCTTCATTCATTAGTGCTCATTTGCCTGGTTGGCCAGGTTTGTGGCTCTGAGAGACAGTTGAAACAAAAAATAATTAAACCTAACCAGCTTAATTAACTTTTTACATTCATCTCTTAGCTGGTACAGTTAACCAGTAATGACAAATTGAAAATGTAAATAAAAACCAGTTTATCCAGACCAATGAGCTAATAAGTACGCTCACCAGAAGATGCAGCATTGCTTGTCTAGGAACATAAGCACAAGTTGCTTAATAGGCACTTAATGTACATCAGTTAATGAAATCATACCAGAGCTAATGAATATATATAATTAGGTAGGCAGCTGCCACTAAAAAAAAGTTAGTGAAACCATCTTGCTAATTCAGTTTGCAGAGACAGTTACAGAAGGCCCTTGAAGACAATTCAACAGACCCTGCTAATACTGCAACTACTATTGATTATTTGCGTGATGATATCCCATAGCTCCTTTCCTGACTGGCTTCTCATACAAACAGCCCCCATCCACCTCTAAAATACTATATAAATTCAAATAAATTCAAAAAGAAAATTAAATAGATTTTAAATACATTCTATTACGAACCATCTAAAACAGTGACTGAGTGTCCAGAACTCAGTGAACCTGCCGGGATTGCTCTCATCAGCCATCAGTTCAGATTCCACCTAATGTAGAGGTAAAAAACATGCCTAAAAAAATCTTTTATTGAATAAGCTCAGGGGAGAGATCCTGCTTAAATCCATGGTGATAATTACTGAAGTTTTTGCTGTAAATTTAGTGAGACCCTGAAAATCCTGTGCCAGTGAAGCTGCTATAGAACAACATTTATCACAAACTCTCCAGCTTTTTTGACTTCCTGTTTTCACCTGCTTTGTTCCATCACTATCAGAGACCCTAAAGTCTTGCATCATTTAATGTCATTCTAAAATTAAGATACCTCTTTCTCCATCCTCTTGTAGAAATCCCTCAAAGCATTAAGATACTTTCATATTACTTTACGTATAGCATTCTAGGAAATCCAACAGCTGCACAGTGTGAGAGAGTGACTCCGAGGATTTTTATCAAAGCTTTCATTTTTTTTTTCAGCATCACCACAGAGTACTTCTTCCCAGTAGCTGAATCAATATGAGAGACAATTGAGGCAGAAAAGTTAGAGAATCTTTTTTCAAGACCATCCCCAAATATACCAAGACAGGATGCTCCAGCAAGCAGGGACAATCCCCATGGCACGGCTGAGCCCACCGAGAGCCAGGGAGGTGAGGCAGAGGCAGCCCGATGGACATGATCCCCCCAGACATCACCCACCCATGGCAGATGGGAACCCAACATACAGGAAATCTGGAGAAAGCACAATAGCATGGTCTTCCCTCAAACCATTTATCCTCCTGACTACCAAAGAACCTAAACTCAAATTCAAGAGATCTGCAGTATAATTTAGCAGACCATAAGTACTTTCTTCTATTAATGATTTTTCAGAAAGCACTAGATAAATAATAAATATTGGTACATGCATTTTATCCCAGTCATTGCTTGTTCTTATCTTTCCCAAGAGATTTTTTTTCCCAAAATATCCTGTGGAGACTCCATTTGGAGTTTGTTTTCATTTTCAGGCTCTGCTGAACTAAGCATTTGATTCAGAGAAAATAACAGGTTTGAAAGAAAGGCTCTGTGGAACTTAAACATAACAGATGCTTATTTGCAGAGATCTGATTTAACTGAACTGAAAACCCCAGTCCAAATCCTGAAAACCATAAATGTCATCCAGCTAGAACAGAATAATAAGCACTTATCGATATGGATGCACCTAGTAGATAACAGAGTTCCTGAATCATAATATTCATATAACTGTTCCCAGTTTGCTTCTCCCGAGCTCTCAATTACAACCGGCAATACCGTATTTCATTTCTCGGTGCTGTGCACTGATGGTTCACGGTGAAGGGACCGGCATGTTACCAGCCCCAGTTTTCTTCCCATATCAGGTGCGATCTATTCAGTCTGGAATTAATATCCGCGGAAGCTCAAAGAGATATTCCCAGCAGTAGCCAGGTAGCCACCTCTGCGATTTTCAAAAGAGCCCATTGAACGCGAGCAGACAACTCGCACCTCAGAAATCCAACTCAACCTTTGAAATTACAGGATTTGTGTGATCAAAGTAAAATCACAGGCAAAATCACTCTGAAACTGCAAAGCAGCCTGGATCCGGATTTGGCTTTTCTGTGTGCCCATAATGAGGTAAAACCAAACACTCAGCTAGCACTGAAGTTTGAAAAACTTTAATGAAGACAACCATCTGAAAATTTAGGACCATTTGAAGCGAAAACCTTAGCCCCATCAATCACCCTGAACGTACAGAGCAGAGGGGACACAGGCAGTTTAGGGACAGCAGTGACGTTTCAGCTTAGCAACCAGCATCAGGTCAGGCTGCTCAACACTGTCTTGTACTTTTCTCTGTACCTGGGTACGGGATCAGATACTCAGTCCAAATAACCTGGACGGCACTTTGCCCTTCGTTTGGAAGCTGCAATTTCTTGCCCTTCTCAAATCAAGCGCAGATGACCGTCAGAAAACGAGTCACCTAAGCAGTAGGTGCACCATCTCCACGAGGTTAACTCCGCAGCCCACGAAAACAGACAGCAGTCACCAGAGGGTGATCCATCCCGCCCAAGTCAGGTGCCTGCTGTGGGATGTGCTAAAAGAACTCTCTTCGGATACCTGAAACTTGGCAAAGGAAATTTCACATCAGATACGTAATGTTCTTGATCCCTTAAGCCAGTGGTCTGTCACAGCAATGGTAACACCACACATTTCCTTTCTGTACTTCTAATTACATTTTCAAACTTGTCTGAGACATACTTTGAGAAATTTTGGCAGTTTGATCCCCCCATGATTTCTTAAAATCATGGCTAAAAGCCCAGTGAGACATTAATAGATTTTAATTAAATTCGTTATGCCATTAATTGAACGCGATCTGATGTATTCTGGAACTTTTTTGCTGATCTCAGTGGGAACTTGGCTGAACATTTTCTGGAGCGATAGGCTGACACATAAGGGAGTGGCTGGCTTAGGCTGACTGGAGATACAGTTTGCGTGTTATGGGCTGCACTTTCAGGTGGTAATAACCCAGAACGACCGTATAATGCACCACATACAGTTTGCTGGGCAGTGAAGTGTTCTCCACTGTTTGATGCAAGTATACGGAAGCTTCAGTGAGATTTCATGCAAATCTCTCAAGAGGAAATATGGATGCTGCATCTCAAAATATTCACTGAAAATGAGGAAAAACCTTTTGTATTAAATACTCCCGGATGTACACGTAAATGTTAAAACTGGGTAAGCATGGGACTCCAGCATCAGTCACCATAAAAAGAAAAATCAATTTTGTATAAAAAGTAGCTTATTCAAGTTAGCTGTGCAACAGAAGAAATGAATTCCATCACTACATATTGCAAAGGGGTTGTTCTATCATGATGCATTTGGCAAGTCAGGCCACAGGGAAGAGAGAGGTATTGAATGAGACAGCAGTAAGAGAAAAAAGGAGAAACAGCAACATGAAAACAAAAAAAAAAGGGGGAGACAAAGAGCTAATAATGACATGCTCTGTGAGTGGTCAGGAAAGCAAGAGAAGACGTATCACTACACGGTCAGAGAAGAGATCACTATAATATATAACATGGGGCATAAGTCAAGAAGCAATGCAATCTATAATGAAGGGAAACATCATTAAGAACTTGGGTCAGGGCTCACTAGATGCTGTATCCTCTTGGCCCTACTCTGGCAGCCCAGGGGGATTCAAGCTGTCGGTGGGACACAGCTAAGCACCACAGCCAAATTTCAGCCTGGGGAAACATGTCCCTGAAAAGTCACTCTGGGGCTGCCCATGGCCAACTGAACACAGCTCAAACGAATGCCACCACTGCTCCAGTCCAGCCTGGCCAAAGGGTATTTACTGCCAAATACAAAGCAGAGAAAACCAGGGAGCAGGAACATAAGGGATACCTGGGCAGCCCAGCTCGGCCGTAAGTGCTGCATGAGGTGCAGGATTGCCCATGCCCTTGATAGCACTCAACGTTATCTTCATTCAAAAACATTCATGAAGAGCAGAAGGCAAAAAAGGTCACATGAAAACAGTGAACATGAAAAGTGAACTCAAAGGTTAAATATTACATGCACTGCTGAAAATACAGTAACACCCTCGCATTTAACACAGCTTTCCCTCACACTTGTGCTCCTTCTGAGCACAAAAACCCACTACTCTTCTTCCTCCAATGACCTTAAGCAGGATATCCCTTTGAATTCCTAATAGAGCCAAGCACTCCAGCACACCCCACATCTGGCAGTGTCACCCCACCAACATGCAGCCTTCTTCTATGGACCCAGAGCTGATGAGCGTCCGTGCTTAAGATCAGCGGGGCACAATGCCGGGTGCACGGCTGAGGTGCTGGCTGCCTTGTGTGAAAGCGTGTATCAGAAACGTAAAGCTAAAAAAGCACTTCAATATTATTTCGGCTGTTCTGTGACAATGATACTCATTTTTCCCCACATTATAGCCTCACTTCTTAACTCAGAGTAGTAAAAGTAATATCCCATTGCCACAGGGCAAAAACTTTCATTCCACACTTATGTTTCTACAGCAAGGAAAGTCAGTGAAAAATGAGCTTGCAGAAGTGACTCTCCTTAAAGTTAATGTTCCAAACTTTTTTTAATATGATGTAAGTAAGTGAAGTTTTACATCCAGAAATTATTAAGTAAGAGGAGTTGGGCCTTAAAGGTGCTATCAAAACCCTGAGGACACTGCAAAAATATAGTCCAGTCTTTTAAATTGGATATTAATTTTTTCTTTCTTTCTTTCTTATTCATGGACTGCTTGAGGTGAATGGCTACATGGAAAATAAAAATGAGGGCCTGACAGACATCACTGAAAAGCACATCCAAATATTTCACTACTCATACCGACGCAGGGAAGAACTGAATCTCGCGTCATCCAGAGAGTCCATTTAATCTGCCAAAACCCCATTAGTAATTACTTTCATTTTTATCCCTGTCCCAAAAAGGCTATTATCTTTGTGAAGTAATTGATAGTTCTGACTTTCCCCTTTCAAAGGTTGCAGTCTAAAATTTTTGAGAGAAAAATCAGACCGTATGTTTTAAGTGCTGGACGTTTGCAGCCAGCTAAACCCATGTCTACATCTGTGCAGTAAAGACTCAGGCACTCGGATAAGTCAGCGCGCTCAGACACAGTGGTGAGGGTCTACCGAGCCGTTTTATCATGTCTGTTCTTATTTCATAGAATCATAGAATGGTTTGGGTTGGAAGAGACCTTAAAGATCATCTAGTTCCACCCCCCCTGCCAGGGACATGTTCCAACCTGCCATCACTTCCAGGGATGGGGCATCCACAGCTTCTCTGGGCAACCTGTCCCAGTGCCTCCCCACCCTCTCCAGGAAGAACTTCTTCCTGATATCCAATCTAAACCTTCCCACTTTCAATTTAAACCCGTTACCCCTTGTCCTGTCACTACAGGCCCTTGTAAAAAGTCCCCCCCAGCTTCCTTGTAGCCCCTTCAGGTACTGGAAGGTGCTGTAAGGTTTCCTAGAGCCTTCTCTTCTCCAGGCTGAACAAGCCCAACTCTCCCAGCCTGTCCCATAGCAGAGGGGCTCCAGCCCTTGGAGCATCTTCGTGGCCTCCTCTGGACTTGCTCCAACCGGTGTGTGTCCTTATGTTGGGGTTCCCAGAGCTGCTCATATTCCAGCTAGGGTCTCACGACTGCAGAGTAGAGGGGAAGAATCACCTCCCTCGACCTGCTGGCCACACTTCTTTTGATGCAGCCCTGGATATGGTTAGCTTCCACACAAATATGACATCGCAAGCACACAACCCAAGTTACATTGAGGTTTTCATCAACCAACACCCCCAAGTCCTTCTCCTCGGAGCTGCGCTCTATCCACTCTCCACCCAGCCTGTCCTTGTGCTGGGATTGCCCCAACCCAGGTGCAGGACCTCGTACTTGGCCTTGTTGAACTCCATGAGGTTGGCAGTGGCCCACCTCTGCAGCCTGTCCAGGTCCCTCTGGATAGCATCCCTTCCCTCCAGCGTGTCGACCGCAACACACAGCCTGGTTTTGTTGGCAAAATTCCTGAGGGTGCACTCCATGCCACTGTCCATGTCCCCAACAACGATGTTGACCAGCACTGGTCCCAGTACCGATCCCTGAGGAACACCACTCGTCACTGGCCTCCGCTTGAGCATCAAGACATTGACTGCAACTGTTTGAGTGGCACCATCCAGCCAATTCCTTATCCACTGGATAAGGACAAGTTGACAGGTCAACCTGTCAAATCTGTATCTCTAGAAATTAGAGGCTGGGAACAGTCCCATTCACCCATGTCCTATCTCTGACAAGTGAGGAAGCATGTTATGTGCCCTTTGAAAATATGCTCATTCGTCCTCTGTTTTCACAACTACCCAGCACCATTTCAGTTTAGAATTTGCTTGATTTTATGGTGTACACTACATAAATGTTTCCATATTTACAGTTGGTCTTGATGAGCAACAGTAATAGTTACGTTTTGCTTCAAGACTTGCAGATACAGCAGCAGTGATAACCCACATGGACCACAAAACCCTCAAAAAGGATTGCAACACTGAACTTTTAAAGCTATTTAGATTGAAAATCCAGTTTTGCTCTTTTTAGAAACTTCAGAAGCAAGCGCAAGTTATGACTAGGTAGTCCTGAATATGCCTGGGCACACTTAATGCAATCTCTGCAACTCTGCATTGACTGGGGAGGGTTGAGGTGGCTCCGCAGTTTGGGGCAGGGAGCACCGGGGGTTCGTTCACTTGCTGAGGGCTGCAGATGGCCAAAAGACTCATTTGAAAAGTCACCCAATATGTAAGCACAAGCAAATGGTTTGGCTTGTTATATATTGTGAAATTTGGACATACCATAAAAATGAATCTATACTTATGTGCACAACATATTTTGCAGTTCAAAATTTTGAGACTTTACCCATTTCAGCATATTTTCTTCAGAATTAGGTTATGCTGGGTTAAATTTTGGCTCATGGCATAAGAAAGATTATTTCCTAGCCCACATAAAGGGCAGTGTTGCATGCTAAACTGCAATTCTTGCTTTTAGGCAACTCTGAAAATCTCCCTCCCTTCCTACCCGACAGAAAAACCTTTTATAGTTTTCATAAACCAGTTCAGAGTATTTAACAATTACCCATCTACAAAGGCATGTTTAACTTCCCTCATTTATAGAGCTGCTGGGTAATATTTACATGTTCTCCGCTCTCACTGTGCTCTTCCAGGGAACCCTCCTTCCCTACCAACACTACTCTTAAGTTCCCATACTTTCAAAAGTAAATATTTTTACTTTCTTTCTTTGTAAGTACACTGGAGTCATTAATCCCTTTAGAATTTCATATATTCATCTCTCTGGGGATCTCATCTTCAGCTGTACAGAGTATTTTCAATCTACCCTGAATTGCAGGAAGGCTCAAAGTTTGCAGAAGGCATTGAGCACCTAAGCACACCCTCCCCTCCCGTCTGTTCCTCATCCTTGCGACTCAAGCTTCTCACTTTTGTCATCCTAACAATAGTCAGAGAGATCAGGCAACTCATGGGACTAACTAACAATTCCTCAATGTGACAATGGGTTGTATGACAGTCACACATGGCTTTGGGATCTGATAACCAACCTTTTGGAATTCACACAGAGAGATGAGCACTTACACATAGCAACAGCATGTATAAATGGTCAAAGATCCACATTCAAACCGTTATCACACATTTTAATAAACAATAAGAAAGAAAAGATGATTAAGTTGAAAATTTTAAGAAAGTGAAAATGGGCAGAAGATATCAAAGGTGTGATTTGTTCTCCTGTTTCTACTTCAGGTATTTTACACTATACCAACAGATGAGGCCAAATTAAATGACACATATTCTTGCCTGGTTTTTAACATCATAAGCTCATTGAGCCTTGAAGAATGTTTCCTAAAGGCTGCCAAAATATGAAATCAATTTGTGGAAGAAACAACAATCAGTCATTAATTGATATCCGATTCCCTATTCATCCCAATCAAATTCATCCATGTGTTCTCATACAAAGCAACGATTGCTTATCAGAGTCACTTTACCATGTTTATCCTCCCCTGCGGGATGGAGCACAGAAGTCTGTCAAGGAAAAGTCACTGGAAGTCTATGGGATGCCATCAGCCAGGTACTGCACCGACCTACACCACATCAAGCTTCCCTTTATTTGTGCACGAAGTTCCTTTGAAGGATTTCCCAACAAAAATACACTTAGCTGTACACAGCTGCACCCGTAGTCGGAGCTGACGTATTTGCATGCTTAACTGTAGATGAGGGAAACTTGCCCCCCCACCCCCCTTGAAAGTCCCAGTTCAAAATCTAAGGAACAGGTAACCCAGCACTGGCCTTAAATGGGACGACACGATGGACAGATCACACACAACACCCCGCACACGGATTAGTTTTACCGTACCCCCCGCCAGTTCTGTAAGGTAAATTTTCATGGTTTGGCTGTAACGTAAAAAAAGTCTCTCCAAAAGCAGGCTTGACTGTGCATCATTCAAACACTTCTCTGATACATATTCATCAAACGATTCCCAGTTCCCTAGCTGAAGATCTGAACTCATACATCTTCTTCACACCTGATGTTTTACTTGCTCCATTTACGAAATGCACAAAGAAAGAAATACATTTCAGAAAGAGCAGAGGGCTGAGTAGCATTAATTCAGCAATGCCATTCCCCTTCACTGCTCAGGTCTGAGCATGAACCAGGGTCTGGGAAGCCAGACCCCCATTTCGGCTGTGCTCCGCTGGAGAATAACCCCCAGCCCTGAGCAAAGCCCAGCTTGGCACAGTTCAGTGCACACCGCGATTTCAGATGGCAAAACACGTTCTGCAGCACGCTGTGCACGGGGGGAGATGGGACAAACTCGCTCCTGGAAACTGGAGCACAACTGGGTCTCTTTGTTGAATTTGGCGTGGCTAAGGGTTTGACAAGATGTTCTGAGAAGAGCCCACGGGCTGCTCATGAGACAACCCCTGCACAGCATTCAAAGAGGTATTTCTGAATGTCGCTTGGGGGTATCTCTCTGGAACCACTTTTTCTCATTAGAAGGGTCTGAGCTGCTGCCACAATTGCAGGGGACTCTCAGTGAATGTCTTTCCAATAGCTCAACTAGCTGAAATAGAAACTTCAGCATCAAGCATTGCTTGGCCTGTGGGCAGCACAACCCCCAGCACTGCCATGAAAAAGAAAAAAAAAAACTATTTCAAACCCTTCAACCACATGGAATTCCTTTTCTTTTGGTATGCTGTCTTGAACTATTACATTTGCTTTCACTCTGCTCTAGAAACCATTTGGAGTTTATGCAAACAAAAAGCCTACTTTTATAAAGAAATACTAGGCATCAAATCCTAATTCTTCATCTGCTTAAAGAGAGTTAGTAAAGAGCTTTTGCAACTTTGGAAGGGCTACATCTATATTTCAGAGCTGCTTTGAGGGGCAATATATCCCGATGGTGGGCCCTTTGGCACGCTGTAACCTCTCACACATACGTAACTTGAATTAGAAAGGCAATGACATATTTATACTACAATTAAAAAGATGTTTAGCATTCCCTCAAGGAACCACCCTTTGCAATTATTTTCTCTTAAAGGTGCATTAACCTGCTGCGGCAGCCCACCACGATAAAGACAACCCTTGTTCCCATGGCTCAAGTTTAAACATTGAGGGTGAAAACCAATCCTGGATTTCCGTAACCTTGAAATGTCACCACACATGGATTATACTTATGCTTAAACACAGCCTGCTCTTCTCAACAGAACCTTTAGAACTCCACACAGAAGCACGGCTTCGTGCTCCCTGGCAGTAACACGTTTCACCGGGACGCGTGTGAGTCCATCTGCTGCGGGGATGCAACACACATCAGGCGAGTGTGTGATCATGCAGCTAGGAAAAAGTAATACATAGGCAGGGGGGAAAAAAAGGCATGGATTAGGAGGAAAGAGCAAGACAAAACAGACAGACACAGTAGTTTCACACTAACCTCTTCACTACACTAAAAAAAGGGCCGTAACCTAAGTTCCCTCTGCTGGGAGGCCCTTTCAGTTGCCATCTGCCCTGGACAACTCCAGAACACCGCCGCGGCATCCTGCCTCGCCGCAGGGGAGCAGCCGGCTGCTGGAGCACCCACCGAGCATCCCCACACCAGGCACTGGATATTCCCGACATACTCTGGAATCTGCAGCACCTACAAATCATGCTTTTGCAGAAACAAAATGAACCTTGCCTTTTGCAGCTTTTCTGCACCAGCTGCCTAACAATTTCCAAAGGTGTAACACAGTTCCAGACCAAGGCATGACGACAGCTCGCTGCATCACCTGGGAGATGGTTTCTGCGTGCAGCTACTGCTGTTACCTCGCACCGACCTACACCAGCTCAGCCGAGGATCTGAGAGTGAACAGGATCTGCACAATGACAACCTGGCTAGTGATCCGCAAATCGCTCAGACTAGCTTGAGCTTATCGAAACCTGTCTTCTCCAGAACAACCTCCAAACATGACTAATAGGCTGATTCTCCTCCAACAATATCTATCTTGGTTCCTGCTGTAAAATAATTAATTACACTAAATGGAATTATTTATACAGAATAGGAAAGCAGTTTGGCTTTGGTAGAAGTAATATGCTTATCAGACGGATTGAGATCTAATAGGCTTTTCTCTTCGAAAGTATAGCTGTTCCTGATAGTCTATCAAACCTCTTATGCAAATTGCTTTGCTCTTGACAACATAAATTAGATAAAATAACTATATTTTGTTTACAGACCTCAAGTAACAAGATTTTAAATATATTTTAAAGCTGTGCCAATAGAATCAAAAACTGTGTTTATGAACTAACATTGCCCAAAATTTTTGCAACTAATGAAACAACAGTGAACTGTGCATACTGCTTGTTAATACAGCGACCCCATGAAAATCAAATATTTATGTCTGGTCTAGATGAATTAATAAACAATTTCTGTATCACAGGAAAAAGAAGGCAGTGTCTTCATTAATGCGTGTCTTAACGGAGCATCTTATTCCTCTAGGATGGCCTCAAAAGAGCTGAGGGCAGCGTTCAAGGCAATGGCTGGAGGGAAGGGAGCGGCACGAGCTGATGACCAGAGCCAGCCTGGTGAACACCACCAGCACATAAGGATGCCAAATGTTGCCTGTTCATGGAGACTGCCCAGTTAACTGATGCTCCACGAAAACCTACACAGAAATATATTTAAGAAAATTTACTGAGATTTCTAGAGGCTGTGCTGTGACTCCTTACTCCTTTCCTTCAGGAAGATGGTAGAGGAGCCCTGCACTGCAGCTGAAATAAGAGGAAAGGTGTCTCCCCTGTCACTGGAGATGTCCTATTCTTTGTAATACCTTTATTATACACAAGACTAAAAAACCAATTTCCTAGAATGTATACAATAAGCAGAGGCAATGTGTAACTTAGGAATACGTTTAGTATATTTAGCAGTAAGGAAATGGTAACTTACAAAGGAAAAATTTGGACTTGCATTGATATGAAGTACAGGATGAGAATGAGATTTGTGGATTTGTAGATTCTTTTTTAAAAACTGGGTAATACAGCACAAAAGCAGTTTGGGTCTGTAGGCCCACTTCACAGCTCTGGACTAATTAATATCAAGTAAATGACACTTGGCCTAGAGATAAACAAAAAATAACAATGCATGCTAAAATGAGTCTTAAATAATTTCTCAAAAGCCCAGATGATTTCCGTTATGCGATGCAAGTAAGCACTTTTGCCAAAAGAGAACAATTAATTTATGATGCCGTCTAAAAGCTGGTAACTGCTTCTCTTACCTGAAAAATAAAGGAAGGAAAAAAATCGAGTCCCTGGCTTGATTATGATTCACTGTGTGTATCAGTCCTCTGCATCATGGGACTAGAGTATCCTTTTATCAGTGTTATTCGTCAGGACAGATTGAATAATGACAAGTGGAGTGCCAAGCCGGAGTTTACTCGCAGATTGGTTAACATCATTTTGTTCCCAGAACAAGTCTCATCGGCCCTTATCAGGAGTCTCCCAGAATATCTTGAAAGTTACAGGCAGCACACCAAGAAAATTAATTTCCCTGTCTCTCTCCTAGTGTTGTCCAAATCTTGTTATCCTTATTCACACAAAGTAATTCAACAATCTTAGCACAAAGTGCCACTGCATTTTTGCTTAGTCTTACAAAAACCAGTAACCTATAATTTCTAGGGACCTGTGAAGGGCTGATTTTCCATTAGGCTTGCACATGGAATTTTCTGTTCTATATTACATATTTTATTGATGTTTACTCTAAATTTACTTGCAGCAATTATGAACTTTGCTCACCTACAAACCACAACATTAGGAGGGTCTTGAGAGAAACATGGTCCATCCTGCAACTGCTGCTTGGACCCAAGAATGCGGAGTCTGCTCCATCCGGTGAAGGAGCCCCGCTGGCACCGGGATGCCACTTCTCATTTACGGCAAGATACACCAGGGATGTTTTTATGCCTTGGGAAATCCAATGCTCTGCACTTTCAAAGAATGTAGATTTTCTCAGCCCACTACCAGAACTAGGAAAAAAATTAGGTGAATCAAGCTAATGTTTTACTCTTTCAAGTCTACCCCGAGATTTTACCCTTATGCATGAATCAGATAGAAAAGATACAATGGGAAGCAGTTTTTACAATGGACTGACTGAAGAGATGAATTCAGGGAGGAAGTTTCTGGATAAAAGGAATGCACCAAGACCACTTAACTCAAACACGGACGGATGCCACTTTTAGTGCTGGTTTCCTACAACAAACACAGGCTGGATACTCACGCCCCACATGTCTGCACGAGCAACTGTGGGTCTGTGCCGTGAACTTTAAACACATATTGCATTTTTAGTCAAATTCGGCAGAGATGATCTTGATGATTTCATTTACCTTCTGCTGTAGTGGAGACTTTAGTACACCGAATGAAGTAAAGAAAACAAACGCACGGTTTGAGCTTTACACTTGTTCCCAAAGAAAGTTGTAGCATTTCATCTCACACCGACATCTGTGCAAGCCGCTCAGCAGCATTCACAGCAGCGTGGCCTGCAGCGAGAGGTGCTCTCCACCTCTCCGAGCAGCCTCGCTCCTGGGACTTGTTTGGAGATCCTGCCTGAGGCTGTTTCCAGTCACCCTAATTCTCAGGAAAGTTTTGCACTGAAGCTTTTCCATTTCAAGTGACTTTGTCCTGATGCAGACATACAGGTGAGAGTGACTCATGGGGCAATCGCTAGCTTAGCTTTCTCTCTCAAAACCAGCAAATCCAAGTCTGTTCCTCCGAGCAGACGCTGCGGTCAGATGTGCTGCTCGGCACAAAACCGAGCGAAGTCGCCGCCTCACACCCACGCTCAGCCGCTCCTCGGTCCACCCCCACGCAGGGCACAGCACAGCCAACCATCCCACGACCCAGTTCTGTCAAAGCAGCCTGGAATTCTAAAACCTGCTATTTAAAGTGTTTAAGCCAGTTTGGATCTTTGTGACAGAACCAAGAGAAGGAACGACGATTGGTGCGTTTATGGCAGTCGATGAGAGACAAGTAAGAAATCTTCAAAGGATGACCTCTCCTAAACCTGCTCGTCACTTCTGACCACTGTGTAACGCTCCCCAGGACCAGTCTCCTGATCCATGCTGCACATCAGCCCGCAGCCTGTGACACATCCAACCTGGGAAACAGCAAAGAGAGCTTATAAACTAATTCAACGGTCAGCCTCGACCTTCACCAGGTCTGAAGACCTGCTTTTTCTTTAAATTATAGGCTGGAGGCAGTCATATTAAATAAAACTTAGAGTACTTTACTGAGAACAAGGCAAAAAACCACTGAGGTTGCAGACCTCTCCAGCACGGATACCGCACAGATGTTTTCAGTGTCTATTTGCATTCTGAACTGAAATCAAGGGGCACAAATCTCAATGGATTTAAGATCTCTGCCAACAACTCGTGAATACTAAAAAATGGCACCTAATGATCCATCAAAATGGGTGATTTTTGTAATTCTTCTTTTTGGGAAGTGAAGATTTAACTAACTAAACAAAATAAAAGAGAGAAGTGAAAAAATAACAAGTAATGAAATTAAGAACTTGAAACAGGATCTTAAAGCCCCAGCTACAAAGCCTGACAGCCATGCAAAAGTCTGACAGCAGAGATAGGGTTTAATATTCTCTTATATGAGGGAGCTTTGAATCTCATTTAATTTTATCAGATTTAGAATCATTTGCTAGGGGCCAGACAGCCAACTAGTGTAAATCAGTTGAGCTCCATTAACTTCTACGGAATTACAGTTTCCAATTTACATCAGCTGAGAACCTTGCTGTTATGCCACTATTATTAGCTGCTATTTATAATGCAATAATACCTAGAGCAGTCATCTCAAACATGTGGCTCAACAGGCTTTCTGACACGGCCTGCAGACACTGGAAGACTGCTCCTCTAGCCCACCTTGCCCAGAACAGCAAAGTTGTCTGTGCTGTACGACTTGGTCCATATTCAACCAAATGGACAACTGAGGCTGTAGTCTACTGGTTAATATCGAAATCTGAGCCTAGGTTTGTGGTGACACGTATATAGATAAATACAATAAACACAAACCTCATCATAATAATGCACCTTATTATACCAAAGTTGTCCCTTCCACAAGATTTCCTAGTGGCAATCTGCAAGGATTTCGGAAGGAGAAAAAACGGGCCAGGGACACGATGGGAGGTTCCACAGGCCAGCTGCAGGGAGAAGAGGAACCCCAGCACGACCCAGTGTGACGGCTGGACTGCTTGCTTCGCAGGGAGTCAAAAATCATTCACATTCAAAGCTGTAAAGGATGACTATAGAGATCCAAATCTCTCAACTCTTGCAGTGAAGAGTCAGTTTTGAGCTTAGAATTTCCTAGTTTTGAAAATAAGTTTCTGCAGTTGAAGCACTGGGAATATTCACACTAACTAAATTTAAAACCTAATTTACGTGCTTAAATTAGGTGGCTAGAGACATTCATCCAAGAGACGTTCGGTGCAGAAGCGTAACTTAGATGTCCTGAATTATTTTCTGAAGGATCCTGATTCTCTCTCGGCTACTGAGAAGACACTAAGGAGCTCCCCTTCTCCTTGCAATTAGACACCAAAAGAGACTGATACAGAGACAGCTCCCCACACCCTTCCTGGGGACACAGCCAGTTTTTCATACTTTCTTGTGTCTCTTTCTGCTCAGTGTTCATTTATTACATGTGTACATCCTACTCTGGCACCGTCCAAGGAAAGAACTGTCTGTGCCCACAAAGGCCCACCAGTTGCAGCCCTTCATGCTACTTAGGGGATGGTTTTTCCCTAACTCCACAGGGCATAGGAGGACATGCCATGGTTTTGGTTTGTGTCCTCCATTTGCTATTTGACCTTCACACAAAATCAGGAAGTTTTCCCTCACACCTGCTGGATGACCTGCAAATCCTGTTTCATTTGGAAACAGGATGTGTCTCCTTTTCTGCAACATATAGCGAAGGCAGACCCCAATCACAAAGCTGAAACCCCCTTCTGAGACGAACCAGACTTTGCTCACGGTTTGGCACTGTCCTATTCCCACATCTAGGCCATGTGGGAGGATGGAGACGGAGATGCACAGATCTGCTGGGACCAGGAGGAGGTAGACAGAGAACAGATGCCAAAGAAAAGATCATTCCCATTAACAAATGCAGCATGCGGCCCGTATCTCACGGCATGATCAAAACTTTGCAGCACTTCTAATCAAAGCAGCCTGCCTTCATTCCCTGGTTGGCTCATCGTTTTGAAGCTGAACTTCCCTTAAGTTCAAGGGCTCAGGAAGAGAAATCTAGTGCAGAGCTTTCTCTTTTTATTTATGAGCTCCTACTCAGTAGACTTCAATCTCACAAAGTGCTTAAGCTTATGCAAAGTCTCTCTGAAGCTAACGGGACTGTTCACACGCCTGAAGTGCAGTCCTTTGCTGGATCGGGGTGGCAGCTCACTTCTTGTCAGTCTTTCCGAGCTCTAGACATTCTGTTCAGACATTCTCTAAGGCACACGGGTTAGTGTTAAATATAGAAAGCCCTCTGTTCAATTTGTTTTTGCTCCGAGACTGTCACACACTGCTGAGCCTTACAGCAGCGCTGTGCGCAGATCTGCAGAGCACAAGGCTGCCGCGGCTTGTCCACGCGAGGGGGTGGGCGCTTGGAGAAGCGCAAGACAGACCATCTCCCAACTTAGAAATATGAAGAAAAAGTTTTCCATTAGAACCCAGTAACTGTTACTTACTGACAGCAGATACCATTAGAACACCTTACTCCACCCCTGTCGGTAATTTGGCCGAGTCCAGCTCCTGAGCTGTTTGCTGGGATTGTGCTGCTCTCCAGCAGGATGACTGAGAGCTCTGCACAGACTGATCAAGCAACTCAGTAATATTTCAAAGCTGGGCTCAGGTTGACTGGCAGTAATTATTCCACAGATTACTTCCCCATTTGAAGTGCAGCTGGTCATCCATTACTTTCTTCACAGCTTTGAAGGTCCAATAATTCCAATTATTTTTATCAACAGGAAACAGATAAACTGTCTCTATGGAAATCTTCCCCGACATGGGCACTGAATAGGTGACTGGAAGCCCACCTCCATTACAAATCCAATCCTGAGAGCAGAGATGTTTGCATACAGTGGCCAGCTCTTCCCCTGATTTTCCAATCTAGAACACACTATGGATTACTGCTGTCACAAGCCTGTAGCTTTGGCCTGTGCTTAAAGCTGGCTGTCACTAAGCTTCCCCTGTGCCCTCAATCACCTTGGTCAGGACTGGACCATCAGCTGGTTTCCATCAATGAAGATATTGGCCAAATCTGTATGTGGCATACTTCAAAAACTAAAGCCTTGCAGTGCCATGGGGCAACGATGGCCAATCCGGTCCCTGAAGGCCACATATGGTCTTCATCCCTTATCAGCTGCCCCCCCAGCCATGTACCATAGTCCAGGCAGGACCACTGGCTTTGAGCTTCTGGAGACCTGTACACAGCACGGGGGGACATGGCGAGGGCATCTGCTGAATCCAGGTATCCAAACAAAGGATGGCTTTCACAAGGCATCGTGGCAGGAATTGTCTGCGTTGTTCAGAGCAACTTTCAAGCTCTCCCACACTTGCTGCCAGCCTTCTCTCTGCATACAGCACCATAACTTACACTAGGGAGCTGGAAACCTGCAGCAGCCCCAGCACTGAAAATTACAATGGCAGAAAGGGTTCACCATAAAATTGGCAATTGGATCTGGTCTGCAAGTAAGCATTTAAACTTGGAAACATTAGCTGGATTGAACCTGACTGCTGATGAGTTATTCTCCCTTGCTTGACTGGAAGGTCATAAACGTTCCTGATATTAATGGCCTGGCGGAAGTCAAGGCTCCACGTGGATGGACTGTTCTCTCCCCATTCCTCATCCACTGAGAACTTTATGCTCCACTTGTTCAGCAAGTGGGCACTTTGAATAATGTGGGAAAACGCCACTTATCTATTCATAGGATTTCTCCGTCTCACTGCCGCAGTGCTGCCAAGTTTGCTTCAGGACAGAATTTTATTCTGTACCTATTTTTCTTAATCTAAAGGTCCATTTAAGAGGTCTTGTTCTACAAAATGATAGTTCTGGTGTTCACTGCTCTGCTCTAATAGCAGCTACATTTATTCCGTCCTTTCAGTGGGAGTGAGATTGCTTCTCTTGGACTCAGTGGGAGGGATACGTCTGCGATTTTTTTCATGCCGTTGCTTCAGCCGCGTGCATTGCAGCAGCTTCTCTTACATCGGGACCAGGCTAATAGGATTAACAAAGTGAGGCTGTAGGGCTCTTCCTTTCCCCATTATTCTGATCAAGCTTTTTCTTTACCTCCGTGCCACCCACAAGTGCAGTGACTGAATGTGTGTGCTAAGAGCGCACTGCCTTCTGCGTACATACTACACTTACTACGACTCCGTGCTCCGCTAGAAACACAGAGGCAGTGAAACTTCAGAGGAATACGAAGCCCGAAGGCAAATGCAAAGAGGTACATTTGGGATATTCTTCTCCACAGACTGCATTGCAGCTACTGCTGCCTCAAACCTACGTTGCTGATGACCCTCAGGATGTTCATGCTTTGCCATGAAGTGAGAGTCTCCATGCTCCTACACAGCATCGTGCGGAGAGGTACCTCCCCAAAGCGCGAAGGCACTTACAGCCAGCAAGTCCCAGCTTTCTGTGGGCAGGGACTGCATGTTTTGTGAATGCTGAACTGGATTTCTCCTCTCAGGGAGCCACCTGTAAGGCTGAAGACCCCACTCCACATGCTGGTAGTGCCAATAACAGCCTTACACAGAAGCCAGGCTTCCTTATGCAAGACACGAGAGACTGTCCCTATACAACACCTTCATTTAAAATACTTAGAAAGTGCTATAAAACGTGCCCTTATTTCAGCTCACTGAGTATGAAATGCATACATAATATTCAGGAAAGTTACAAGAAGATAATTTTATTGGCTATAATATCCTATCTTACAGAGTCCCTGAAGGCCCGCTCCACAATCCACCAAGCACAGCAGTATCCCAGTGAGTATATCTATGTTGCTGCTTTAAAAAAGAGCAAAAAGGAGTCCTGAGAGCAGCCGAGAGCAGAGCACACTGCCACATTCACCTCCCGGCCACGCACGAGCCTCCCAGGCCACTTGCAGACCCTCCTGCAGCAGGTCTTCCTGAGCATGGCTGCTGCCAGCCAAAACTGCCTCCCAGCATAGAATCACAGGATGGTTTGGTTGGGAAGGGACCTTAAAGATCATCTAGTTCCACCCCCCCTGCCATGGGCAGGGACCCCTTCCACTAGACCAGGTTGCTCCAAGCCTCATCCAGCCTGGCCTTGGACACTTCCAGGGATGGGGCATCCACAGCTTCTCTGGGCAACCTGTTCCAGTGCCTCACCACCCTCTCCAGGAAGAACTTCTTCCCGGTATCTCATCTAGACCTCCTCACTTCCAATTTAAACCC
>NW_010248128.1:26643-36721 GCF_000690775.1 Eurypyga helias | reverse complement strand
TCTATGATTCTATGATCATCTAGTTCAGTGGGGAGGACAGGATGATATTCAAGCAAGATGACATTCTGGGCAATCCATGCTCAGAGAATCCTACACAGACAGAGAAGGTGGAAGATGATTGTTGTTAGCCCGCAACCATGCGCCTAAAGCCCTATGTCTTCTCAACAGATCAAATAAAATTGAGAAGAAACAAACCAGTGCAGCAAGTGAAACCACAGGCAGCACATAAGGAAGGACAAGGGCTTTGCTAGTTCTAGTCAAGCTTCTTTTTTCCTATTTCCTTTTCCTTTTCCTTTGCCTTTGCCTTTCCTCTTTCTTTATGTCTTTCTTTTCTTCTGTTTTGTTTTGTTAGTCTTTTCTTTATTATCCTTTTTCTTTTTCTCTTTGATTTTCTTTCCTACCCAGAGGTATGGGGTATTTATTTCACTTGTAGCTTTGTAGCCAGAACACTTATCTGAGTTACACCAAGATCAGCATGTCTTAAGTCAGCATAAAACATGCAGGCCAATTGAGGCAGCTTTCCTTGCCATCACTGGGAACAGGACATTAGGAGCTGAGTCTGAGCTTAAGCTTGGGCATGCACAGCTGCTGACTTGGAGCTGACACCAGCTACTACCAGCTTGATCTAATTTAATTTCAGTGTCCCACAGAATTCAAACCCCTTCATAGATACTATGAAGGCTCACAGTCAATATGAGACACCATTTGTGCAAGCCTCATCAGAGATGACTCTCCTTCTTAGCTATGAATCTACACTTTGTACAAATACCTGGATGCAGTTATTAACTTGCTTTTAGGCTTGCTCTGAGGAGCTCGCTGTAAGGTTTTTTTGATATGCAATTATCCAATGTTTTGGCTCAACCTATCTGGGACGTTGCAACATGTATGCCTTTAATAAAGAGGAGGAAGTCTCACATGCAGACCATACGTCTGGAAATAAAGACAGAGCTCAGACGATAAGCTTACAGCAAGATTACTTGCTTTGTTTGCTGCTGAAATCATTCAAGGCAAACATGCAGTAGGGGAACAAAGGAGGAGAAGGACAACTTTTCACATACATTTCAGAAATAAACCCATAGGGAAGCTGCCATCTGCTCTTTTCTTGCTACATGTTCTTCCTTCACATCATAGGACTCCCTGACTCGGCACAGAGGATACTATACAGTACCACCCTACCTGGGGAGTTCCCTGATCTCACAGTAATGCATTTGGAGGGAACCAATTTTCTTGTACCTTCAGTTGGACGAAGCGGTAGCATTCTGCAATAGAGAAATAGCTCCTAAGCAGGTTACCTTGCTGTGCAATTCTCAGCAATTCCATCCTAGAAAGGAAGATGAAATTCAAGTATAACATGTATTCCCAAGAGACTGGTAACAGTTTGGTGTGGGTTTTGGTTTTTTTTTTTGGTTTGGTTTGGTCTGTGTGTGTGTGTGTATGTGTGTGTGTGTGCCTCTCAATTGCCAGCAAGCCACAGGAGAAGTTCAGGGAACCATTTTAGATTAGTCAGAGAATAAAGGGCAATCTAGTCCTTAGTCTAGTAATCCAATGTCTCCCTTATACTGAGAAGCCCCGAACTGGACCCAGCACTTCAGGTGTGTCTCACCAGTGATAAGTAGAGAGGAAGGATCCCCTTCCTTGACCCACTGGTGAGGTTCTGCCTAGTGCAGCTCAGGATGCTGTTGGCCTTTGCTGCAAATGTGCAATGACAGCTTATGGCCGTCTTGGTATCTATAAGGACCCTCAGGGCTTTTCTGGCAACCTTCTCTCCAACCAGTGGGCCCCCAGCCTACCCTGATGCCTGAAATTATTACTTTGCAGGTGTAGGACTTACTACCTTTCATGGAACTTCATGAGGTTCCTGTCTGTCATTTCTCCATTTTTTTCGAGGTCCCTCTGAATGACAGCAAACCCATGTATTGTATCAGTCTCTCCTCCCAGTTTTGTATCACCTGAAAACTTGTTGGTGTACTCTGTACTATCATTCATAATGATGTTAAACAGCATTGGCACCAATGTCCACCCCTGGAGTACTCCACCACTGGGTGGCCTTCAGCTGGACTTTGTGCTGCTGACCACAACCCTCTGACTCTGACAGTTCAGCCACTTTTCAATCCACCTCACTGTTCACTTACCCAGTCTGTAAGGCATAGGCAAACGTCTATGAGGATGTTCTTGGAGATGGTGTCGAAAGTCTTGCTAAACATGAGACAAACATCATACACTGCTCTTCCCTTGATTTTTAATGAGATTGTATGCTTTCCTACTGATTGTTTTCCTATTGATTCAAAGGTAACTCAGAAACCAGGGGGACACTCTTTGAGGAAGTAGGACATAAGAGGCTCTGTGTTGCTCAAAGTTCCTTTATCTAGAAAGCATCTTGTCCCTTGCGAGTTCCTGTACTTTCCTCTAATGTACATAGTCAAGTAAGTCTGTCATTGCTTTTGGGAGACTAACATGGCAACCTTAAATACTGATGTTCAGTTTCCAGTCCACTTTAAAACATGAAACAGTACCACTGCTTTTGGTTAGGTTTCTGTGACTAAGGAGTAGGCAGTGGTAAAGCTTATTCCATCGCTACCCCTGAGAGATCCAGACTTCCACATCACCAGAAAACACTCCATTTAGCACACAGAGATGTATTGTCACAATGCATTAGCACAAGCATTAGAGGGGGGAAGAAAAAGCAGAAATTTCTCAGGAGTATGAAACATTTAAGTATTTGAAGATTACAACTTAAAGAAAAAATCTATGCAAGTACGATTCTGATTTGTCACCCATCTCAGTTCCTTCTCCAAAGCAGCTGTAGCAGAGAAGTGGCAGCATGTCTTTGTGGTACCAATAGCTGGCATGGCTATTTGCCAAGACACCCCAAGGCCTCCACTGTTTCTGAATCTATGTGATTTTGTAAGCAAAACCAGGCAGCACACAAACATGTGGTCACCAGTGACAACTCGTCAGACTAAGAATAGATCAACTAAGGCTATATTAACAGTTTCAGACACAGGAGGTTGCAAAGTAATAGGTTCATATTACAGAGGGAATAGTTGAAAAAAGGATGGAGAAGAAAGTGCAGAATTGCAGTATTGGGGTACTTCAGCTCACAAAGTTTAATGGGAAAAGTGTTGTGGCTTCAGCACGGTTGGAGCACACAGCGTAAAGACGGCTTCCTGAAGCACGCAGCAAAGGGTTATGCTCAGATCTCTCCAAGTCAGACCTCTCTTGGCAGTGCTGCCTTAATGCACCATGACAGCAATGGTACCAGGGCACTCTAGCACCCCAGCTGACTTCCAGAGAATGGTGAAGGGCACTTTCCTCTTGTAAAACCTGAGGCAGCCAGTTTAAAAGTAAGGCTAAAGGCAAACATTACATAAGTACTCAAGATGAGAATAATAGCACAGGCAATCATTTCTTCCCTAAAGCACAGGAGCATGGAGGGGCAGTGGTGGTGGGATGGGCAGATAAGCAAAAGGACGTCAAATTTGCTCAAAACACAGAACATCTTTATGTAGAACAATATGTCATGATTTTCATTGGTTTCCTTTCCACAGAAGGATCTTACAAGGGAGTCGGGGCTGCTGAGGCACTGGAAAGCAAGTACTAAGGCCACAATAGGGTACCTAAATCGCTGCCTTACAGGGAAGCTTACTTAAGCTGGTGAAGGAGAGATACTGTGGCCACAGCTTATCTTTGCTGATGGTGAAAACTGAGCATTCAATACTGACATTGTCAGCAAGGGTTATTGGAGCACCACTTACAGCATCTGCTCCTCTGTTTTGCCATGATCATGTAATGTATTTCTCAGGAGCAGAGAGGGCCCATGAAGATGATGTGTTGGTATAACTTACCAAAATAAACAAAACCACTCCCTCCTTATTCACCAGAGACTGCCATACTGGAAAGCCACAAAGCTCCTCTTAGTATCAGGAAAACTGAAGATAACATGAATTAAACAGATTTGTAAGCTGTTTATAAACTAAACTTAAAATCTTTAAAAGGCATGGCTGCTGTGTTGGAAAGCAGCCTGTTCCAGGCTTGCAATCTTTGCTGAGCACAGTAAGAGTCTGGGGAAGGCAGAACTGGTTGTTATGGTTTGTAAACATTGTCAAAAAGATATTCATCATTACTACTGTGAGAGGAGTCTTGGTCTCAATGTGCAGAGCTCTGCTCAAGACTTAAAAAAAGCCACACATAGAGACAGGGAGCTGCAGTGGATAAAAAAAGTTTCAGTCCAAATTAATAATAGTTTAGAGTGCAGATTCCCTGTCAGGGATTGGATTTCTACAGTTCAGGGAATACACACTCATGCTGACAGGACTGGTTTGGCCTTAGGGAACCTGCAGCCCATGACTCTCACTCTGTTAAACACAGCTCTTAGGTAGAGCTCAGGCTGTCACTGGCCAGAACACCAACATGTACACTCTTCTGGGGGACCCAAGCTCCTGGGCAGTGTGTCCCAGCAAAGTTCTCACCTTCCCATGGGAAAAGAACTAAGACATCACTTCTAGCCTGCCCCATCCATGGTCGTTGTGGGAAGGAAACCTGGTCACGCAGGTGAAACAGATACTCCCCATGTGTACCCCGAAGCTGAGGAACAGAGGCATCTTGCAATTTAAGCATACACTGAAATTTTGCTAGTCTTTATCATGCTCATGTGTTTGAATGACAGCTATTGTGTTGAGGTTGTTCCCAGTGGAAGCTGAGCTAAGCATGCAACACCAGAAATTCAGTATCATTATACATACCTGTCAAATACTCTAGCCTTCATACCATTACCTCATTAGGTGTTAACAACGTGTGCTGCTACCAGAAGGAAAAAAGGCAAGGGAAGTAACCCAAATCTTGGAAAGACTTCCACACAAAACTGAAGAGGGGATGAAAAAGGCTTGTTACTCTTTCTTGAGCACACACTGTTTCCTGTTTCCTGATACATTATCTCCGAGAAATAAGAGTACCTGTTAACTCATGCTGGGTAAAAACACAGTATGTCCACTTAATACCAGCACTGGCAGCTTACAACAGCCAGTTTCTAGGAAATAACAACAAGCAAATGAAAGCACTCTGACTGCCTTCCAGGAAGCTGTCTGGTGGTTATTGAGACACATCACTGAAGGACTCCTCCTTCAGTGGAGGAGCACCAAGGCAGGGGAACATTTACTAAGAGCACCAAGGTCTGTTCAGTAGTTTCTGAGTGTTAGAAATGACTTAGTGTTAGTTTTGGGGTTTTGGGTGTTTGGTGGTTTTTATTTGTTTGTTTGTTTGGTTTGGTTTGGTTTGGTTTTTAAGAACTCATTGGTCACGTATGCAGAAAAGTTGTGTCTGTCACACCCATGTGCAGAATTTGGGGATTTTTTGGGTAACTGCTTTCAAACTATAAACCTATTAAGAGGGGGTTTTCAACAAAACAGACAAACAGTGTGGACAGCTTGACCAGCCTGAATGACAGATGACTTCTTTCTTTTCTTTTAGTCTCTCAGCAGGGTGAAAGCCAGAGACGCTTGTACAGAGAACTGCTGAGAAACTACAGTCGTCTTGAACGACCGGTAGTGAATGACTCCCAACCCCTTGTAGTCGAGCTCCAGCTTTCTTTGCTGCAGATAATTGATGTGGTAAGTTCCTTGCTGTTCTGTTCTCTACAGCACCTGTTCAGCATAACAAATCTGACCTCTCCTGTAGGGACTGTGCTTTTCCTCTTAATCAGGCTATCCAAGATGAAAGCAGACTGTCTTTGGCTAAGCATCCTCCCTAAATGCTGGAGTACATGCTTTGGCACTTTGGATAACTTTTTTTAGATAACTCCTAAAAGCACAGTTATCTTTGATGCAACATGAACTGCAAGGAGATTAATTCTGTAGTTTTTTTCCACTTGTTCTAAACAGAAAAAGGAATTATGTTTAAATAAATTAGAAGCCACGTGTTTCTACAAATTATTAATGATATGTTCTCAAAGCCATGAGGGATGCAGCAACTGAAGACCACGTGCAGTGTTCAAAGCTAGCATCACTGCACTTACACTTTTTCATTAGACATTATAATGGCATTGGCCTCTTCTCCCATCATGTCTTTACCATGCATTGCAGCTGAAGGAGCCTGCCCTGCAATGATGTTAGAAATACATGAAAGCAAAACTTGGAGGCCCAACTGTCTAATCGTCTTGCTGGCAACATAATTTTTCGGAATTGGAGATTTTAGTTGGAAAGTTTTAACTTCATAATCATGAAGAGGATTCTGTATGACAAACTGTAATATATAGAGAGAACTTTTCACTTACATGGAAAAAAACTGAGCCCGGAAAACAATTTTGACCACCTTCACGCTGTCAACATGGCAAGCAGCTGAAGACATTAGTGGTCCTTTCCTCATCCTACCCTTTCCATAATCAGTATTTTGGGTTGGTTTCAAATACAATGTCAGTGTCATGGTGGGAACAAGGAATAGAGATAGATATTAAAAATTTTGTGAAGTTGCAAACCGATTTGACAGAGGCCTCGAATATTTAAAATTCATACAGCTCCCACAATCTTTCTGGACATGCATAGTGCACCAGGTGCTCTCCCTGGAGGGGTAAGCAGGACCCTGGAAATCTAGCGCCCCAGCATCCTGCCATAAAAGTGGCAGATCCAGCCAGTTGTGGTTCTCCTGGAGGCAGGCAGCAGCCACTCAGGCGGAGTAAGCAGCTTTCTGTTTTGAGATGTTAACAACTGCATTGAGCTGGAAGAGAGTGGGGATCAGTACTCTCAACTGAAGTCACTTGTTCATGGCAGGAGCTCCTCTTCATAAGCAGAAGCGCAGGGAAATCCTCCAGGTAATTTCAAGTAAATTTCAGCGAGCAGTTGCATGTTTAGTAGAGACATCTCAGCTCCACATATCTTGTTTCAGCCCTTATTTTTTGATGGTATTTTCTTGCAGTAATTTGAAGGTTGAGGGTGGTAAAGGGGACTTTTTAGCCTTAGGGCTGTGACTGTACATTTTCAGTCAGTCAGGAGGAGTTACATAAAACCTTTTTTCAGTTGGTTTCACAACCACACGTGAAACCCCCCTTTCAGGAAATCAGAATTTCTTGGAGCACTTTTACCTACATTATGTCAATGTCCATTACAACAAATTTAATTCCAGTCTTTCCTTTTGATTGTCCACAGTAGGAAAGAAGTAATCTAAATGATCATACATACCAGAAAAAACCCTTTGCTTCCCCCCATCTCTGCACATACTACAAATGCTAGAACTTAATCAGCTCAGAGCATTGATGACTTGTCCCAGGCTCATGGTCTTGCAAACTGCACTCATGATGTTTTAAAAAAACCCAAAACAGCCAGAGGCACCTGAAGTGTTTTTCTTGCTTAATGTAAAAGGGTGTTTGTCTCCTCTGGGGAGGGACAGAAAATGCCTTGGCAATCAAGCCTCTGTAGTAGAGGGTCACTGTGGCAATGCAGGGATATGCCAGCAGCAAGCAGGTCATGAGCTTTGTCACACAGCCCCTCAGCATCCATGGCTGCAGCAGCCGAATGCTCCAGTTTCTGAAGAAAATACTTGTTTCAAAGGTAGGTCGTGATAATCACAGTGATGTAGAAAGTATCAGCCAAGGTACAAAGGAGGGACAATCTGTATTAGCTGACACACCATGAGGCAAACCAAGCAGGCATCTGTTCACTCAGGTCAGAGGCCAGAAGTGAGTAGACCCTGCCTTCTCATCTGCCCTGCCTGGCACAAGACAAAGCAATTGGTGCACAGTTGCTTCTCATTTGGGGAAGTAGGTGGTTGTTGTCAGTCCTGGCAATGGTGCATGCACTGACAAAGCGCAAAGCTGCTCTCTCTGAGGAACTGTGTCCAGCGTGCTCCGCCAACACAATGGAGTAGGGTACTAAGCAACATCCCAACCTAATGCACCTCATGCACCATGCTCCCTGGGGAGGAAACAAATACTCCATACTCAGGGGATTACAGTATGCCAAGGCATACAACAGTACTGCTGGACTCATTGCAATGATGTGAAAGTAGTCACTGCAATGAAGGTGAGACAGTGCACCCTGGTTTACCTGGTTTACTGTTTTACCTGCAGGAGGAAACAATGTAAAGAAGATGAAAACAAGTTTCCTGCTGTATTTTTGCACAGAAGGAATAAGGGGTCTGCCACTGATCCTCACAGGAATTCACTCCTTACTCTTGCCATGACCTGGCATCACAGCCAGTGCACTTCTACCTGGGACAAGTTCCTTGGCATGCCTTCATAAGTCTGTTTCTTACACATACTGTATTATAATGTAATGAAATCTAAATTAATCTTCTGTAGCCAGCCTGCTCAGAATAGCATGATGACAATGTAGATCCACTCTGCTACACAGACAGACACCTCTGAGTCCTCTGTGATTTGCCAGATAGTAGTGACAAGTGACTTGATTTAAAATCACACCTCCCCCTCTCAAATCCATTCAAAGAAGATTTCAAAGCATGAGTACCGTGGATCAGATTTTCTGGTCTTACCAGCATGTATTTACCAGCAAAGGGTCTGTGTGGATTTTAGTGTTCAAAGCTGTGAAGAACATCTTCTCTGCTTGTCATAGTTGTGGTAGACAAATGCAAATGAAGGACTTCTTGTCGGTAAGGTTAGGCCTTTTTCCAAATTATATTAACTCACAACTACAGCCAAGACAGGCCTTTGACATCCAGAAACAAAGGAGCAGAAAGAGGGACAGTTAGATACCCTTCCTAGCAGCAGGGTTCAGTTCAGTTTGCCTTGCCCTCAGTGTGTAAAAACACCTTCAAGCTGAGCTGCCTCTCATGACTGCAGCTTCTGAGTGTCCTTTTTTGCTTTGAGCCTGCCCTGCACCCTTCCCTGGCCGAAGCCAGGCACTCCCTGTGCATCAGCAGGGCTTTGGGCTGGTGATCTCACACGCAGATCACTATCAGGCCTGGCCAAGCCCTGCCAGCCTGGCCAAATGTAGACCACATCCAAGAGTACCTGGAACAAGAAATCGCTTCATATTTTGTCTGAGAGTCCAGCCAGCTGGCCAGGCTAGAGCAATTAAGAAATGAGACGTGACATTTTTCACAGCAGAGGAAATGCAAGCATTTTTCCTTTGGCTCAATGTGATAGGAGACTACTAGGTAGAAACCATTTATCATCGTGACTGATGGTTTTCATTGCTCATGTTGACATTTGCAGGGGACATTATCTGAAGGGATCTGCATCCTTTATGTGGAAGCACTGGTGAGACATTTTAAAAAAATAGTCTTTATTTTCCAGTTTTCTTTCTGTTAGTGATACTATTCACTGTTATCTTTGGGTCAGTGCATTAGCACCACTACAACAATAGCCTCAGTGCACTTGCTTGATGACAGGAAAAAGTTGTCTTATTAGCTTTCTAGGCTGCATATTTCCTCAAACAGCATGTTTAAATGTACAAAGAGAAAAAGATATAAAGCAGTCAACCCGCAGAAGAGTATGAAGAAGAAAACCATGTACAGACCAGGAATGTATCACACATTTTTTAAAAACCCCCTAAATGAAGAGCCTAAATTTAAGAAGATTGCAGCAAGAAGGCTGCACAATGCTGTGGAGATAATAAATGAGTCAAAATTCCCTTCCAAAAGCAAACACACCTCTAAGGTTTCCAGTAACACCGTGTTGCTGTTTTTCAGGGGCTGTACACTGCTAAGCACACTCATTAGCCTCATGCAAGGAGCGCCTGTCCACCACACTGTCCCTGACAATGTTGCCTTCTGCAGACCCACCCCAAGGGTCTGGCTGTTCGGCTTCCTGTGTATGGCAAAGTCCCGTAGTACTTTAGTCGTCCATGTTCACCCTTCCAGCTGTCACCAACACAGAAAACCACCCCAGCAGCTGACAAGTGTGTAAAGCCACGTGGTTGTTCAGGTGAAGGAGCGCCTGTCCACCACACTGTCCCTGACAATGTTGCCTTCTGCAGACCCACCCCAAGGGTCTGGCTGTTCGGCTTCCTGTGTATGGCAAAGTCCCGTAGTACTTTAGTCGTCCATGTTCACCCTTCCAGCTGTCACCAACACAGAAAACCACCCCAGCAGCTGACAAGTGTGTAAAGCCACGTGGTTGTTCAGGTGCTCT